>NC_039364.1:200319817-200559054 GCF_003573695.1 Papaver somniferum | reverse complement strand
AAAAGTATAAGTTTTTCCAAATTCTGATTTTTGGGCCATCGTACATTCGGAACTTTATAAAAAACCTATCCTCCGAATATCACAAGTTCAAAACAAACCACGCCATGGCTCCAGGTGGTTCCAAGGGCCCATACTGAAGGTTAGACATCCCATATTCGGAAGTTTTGGTAACTAATTTAACGTCCGATTATTTCAAAGACAAAATTTGAAAAGTATAAGTTTTTCCAAATTCTGATTTTTGGGCCATCGTACATTCGGAACTTTATAAAAAAACATATCCTCCGAATATCACAAGTTCAAGACAAACCACGCCATGGCTCCAGGTGGTTCCAAGGGCCCATATTGAAGGTTAGACAGCCCAAATTCGGAAGTTTTGGTAACTAATTTAACTTCCGATTATTTCAAAGACAAAATTTAAAAAGTATAAGTTTTTCCAAATTCTGATTTTTGGGCCATCGTACATTCGGAACTTTATAAAAAACCTATCCTCCGAATATCACAAGTTCAAAACAAACCACGCCATGGCTCCAGGTGGTTCCAAGGGCCAATATTGAAGGTTAGACATTTCATATTCGGAAGTTTTGGTAACTAATTTAACGTCTGATTATTTTAAAGACAAAATTTGAAAAGTATAAGTTTTTCCAAATTCTGATTTTTGGGCCATCGTACATTCGGAACTTTATAAAAAACCTATCCTCAGAATATCACAAGTTCAAAACAAACCACGCCATGGCTCCAGGTGGTTCCAAGGGCCCATATTGAAGGTTAGACATCCCATATTCGGAAGTTTTGGTAACTAATTTAACGTCCGATTATTCAAAGACAAAATTTGAAAAGTATAAGTTTTTCCAAATTCTGATTTTTGGGCCATCGTACATTCGGAACTTTATAAAAAACCTATCCTCTGAATATCACAAGTTCAAAACAAACCACGCCATGGATCCAGGTGGTTCCAAGGGCCCATATTGAAGGTTAGACAGCCAAAATTCGGAAGTTTTGGTAACTAATTTAACGTCCGATTATTCAAAGACAAAATTTGAAAAGTATAAGTTTTTCCAAATTCTGATTTTTGGGTCATCGTACATTCGGAACTTTATAAAAAACCTACCCTCCGAATATCACAAGTTCAAAACAAACCACGCCATGGCTCCAGGTGGTTCCAAGGGCCCATATTGAAGGTTAGACAACCCAAATTCGGAAGTTTTGGTAACTAATTTAACTTCCGATTATTTCAAAGACAAAATTTGAAAACTATAAGTTTTTCCAAATTCTGATTTTTGGGCCATCGTACATTCGGAACTTTACAAAAAACATATCCTCCGAATATCACAAGTTCAAAACAAACCACGCCATGGCTCCAGGTGGTTCCAAGGGCCAATATTGAAGGTTAGACATCCCATATTCGGAAGTTTTGGTAACTAATTTAACGTCCGATTATTTCAAAGACAAAATTTGAAAAGTATAAGTTTTTCCAAATTCTGATTTTTGGGCCATCGTACATTCGGAACTTTATAAAAAACCTATCCTCCGAGTATCACAAGTTCAAAACAAACCACGTCATGGCTCCAGGTGGTTCCAAGGGCCAATATTGAAGGTTAGACATCCCATATTCGGAAGTTTTGGTAACTAATTTAACGTCCGATTATTTCAAAGACAAAATTTGAAAAGTATAAGTTTTTCCAAATTCTGATTTTTGGGCCATCGTACATTCGGAACTTTATAAAAAACCTATCCTCCGAATATCACAAGTTCAAAACAAACCACGCCATGGCTCCAGGTGGTTCCAAGGGCCAATATTGAAGGTTAGACATCCCATATTCGGAAGTTTTGGTAACTAATTTAACGTCCGATTATTTCAAAGACAAAATTTGAAAAGTATAAGTTTTTCCAAATTCTGATTTTTGGGCCATCGTACATTCGGAACTTTACAAAAACATTATCCTCCGAATATTACAAGTTCAAAAAAAAATGTTTCCTGAGACCAAACAACACCATAATCGGAAAGAAAGTTGACTCATAAAATAACCGAATATTACAATCGGTAGGTTGTTTAACAAAATAATCTACCGATTTCGTATAATCGGCTAGTTTTTATATTAATAATACTCCGATTACATCCATTACATAAAGTTCAAACGGCCTTAACCTTACAATTTCGTCAAAAGCACCTAAATCCATACTCCTAATTGACCATAAAAGTATTAAAACAGATCATAACTTCCAGTGACCATAGAAATTGTCCCTCTTGATTTTGTAGCATCCTTCATGTTCAAATCGTTTCCCGTAGAGGTCCACATACCGGCGATCCGCAAGATTTCTCTGAAATTACGAATGAGTAACAAGTTAGTACTAACTTTTGTTAATGTGAATTGGAGTTACAGAGATACTTACTCGTTTTTCATACGTCCACCAAGGAAAAGCGTTCCTAACAAACCGTTCCTCATCTTCAAGTTTGCCATCGTACATTCGGAACTTTATAGAAAACCTATCCTCCGAATATCACAAGTTCAAAACAAACCACGCCATGGCTCCAGGTGGTTCCAAGGGCCAATATTGAAGGTTAGACAACCCAAATTCGGAATTTTTGGTAACTAATTTAACTTCCGATTATTTCAAAGACAAAATTTGAAAAGTATAAGTTTTTCCAAATTCTGATTTTTGGGCCATCGTACATTCAGAACTTTATAAAATACCTATCCTCCGAATATCACAAGTTCAAAACAAACTACGCCATGGCTCCAGGTGGTTCCAAGGGCCCATATTGAAGGTTAGACAGCCCAAATTCGGAAGTTTTGGTAACTAATTTAACTTCCGATTATTTCAAAGACAAAATTTGAAAATTATAAGTTTTTCCAAATTCTGATTTTTGGGCCATCGTACATTCGGAGCTTTATAAAAAACCTATCCTCCGAATATCACAAGTTCAAAACAAACCACGCCATGGCTCCAGGTGGTTCCAAGGGCCAATATTGAAGGTTAGACATCCCATATTCGGAAGTTTTGGTAACTAATTTAACGTCCGATTATTTCAAAGACAAAATTTGAAAAGTATAAGTTTTTCCAAATTCTGATTTTTTGGCCATCGTACATTCGGAACTTTATAAAAAACCTATCCTCCGAATATCACAAGTTCAAAACAAACCACGCCATGGCTCCAGGTGGTTCCAAGGGCCAATATTGAAGGTTAGACATCCCATATTCGGAAGTTTTGGTAACTAATTTAACGTCCGATTATTTCAAAGACAAAATTTGAAAAGTATAAGTTTTTCCAAATTCTGATTTTTGGGCCATCGTATATTCGGAACTTTATAAAAAACCTATCCTCCGAATATCACAAGTTCAAAACAAACCACGCCATGGCTCCAGGTGGTTCCAAGGGCCAATATTGAAGGTTAGACATCCCATATTCGGAAGTTTTGGTAACTAATTTAACGTCCGATTATTTCAAAGACAAATTTTGAAAAGTATAAGTTTTTCCAAATTCTGATTTTTGGGCCATCGTACATTCGGAACTTTATAAAAAACCTATCCTCCGAATATCACAAGTTCAAAACAAACCACGCCATGGCTCCAGGTGGTTCCAAGGGCCAATATTGAAGGTTATACATCCCATATTCGGAAGTTTTGGTAACTAATTTAACGTCCGATTATTTCAAAGACAAAATTTGAAAAGTATAAGTTTTTCCAAATTCTGATTTTTGGGCCATCGTGCATTCGGAATTTTATAAAAAACATATCCTCCGAATATCACAAGTTCAAAACAAACCACGCCATGGCTCCAGGTGGTTCCAAGGGCCCATATTGAAGGTTAGACAGCCCAAATTCGGAAGTTTTGGTAACTGATTTAACTTCCGATTATTTCAAAGACAAAATTTGAAAAGTATAAGTTTTTCCAAATTCTGATTTTTGGGCCATCGTACATTCAGAACTTTATAAAAAACATATCCTCCGAATATCACAAGTTCAAAACAAACCACGCCATGGCTCCAGGTGGTTCCAAGGGCCAATATTGAAGGTTAGACATCCCATATTCAGAAGTTTTGATAACTAATTTAACATCCGATTATTTCAAAGACAAAATTTGAAAAGTATTAGTTTTTCCGAATTCTGATTTTTGGGCCATCGTACATTCGGAACTTTATAAAAAACCTATCCTCCGAATATCACAAGTTCAAAACAAACCACGCCATGGCTCCAGGTGGTTCCAAGGGCCAATATTGAAGGTTAGACATCCCATATTCGGAAGTTTTGGTAACTAATTTAACGTCCGATTATTTCAAAGACAAAATTTGAAAAGTATAAGTTTTTCCAAATTCTGATTTTTGGGCCATCGTACATTCGGAACTTTATAAAAAACATATCCTCCGAATATCAAAAGTTCAAAACAAACCACGCCATGGCTCCAGGTGGTTCCAAGGGCCAATATTGAAGGTTAGACATCCCATATTCGGAAGTTTTGGTAACTAATTTAACGTCCGATTATTTCAAAGACAAAATTTGAAAAGTATAAGTTTTTCCAAATTCTGATTTTTGGGCCATCGTACATTCGGAACTTTATAAAAAACCTATCCTCCGAATATCACAAGTTCAAAACAAACCACGCCATGGCTCCAGGTGGTTCCAAGGGCCAATATTGAAGGTTAGACATCCCATATTCGGAAGTTTTGGTAACTAATTTAACGTCCGATTATTTCAAAGACAAAATTTGAAAAGTATAAGTTTTTCCAAATTCTGATTTTTGGGCCATCGTACATTCGGAACTTTACAAAAACATTATCCTCCGAATATTACAAGTTCAAAAAAAAATGTTTCCTGAGACCAAACAACACCATAATCGGAAAGAAAGTTGACTCATAAAATAACCGAATATTACAATCGGTAGGTTGTTTAACAAAATAATCTACCGATTTCGTATAATCGGCTAGTTTTTATATTAATAATACTCCGATTACATCCATTACATAAAGTTCAAACGGCCTTAACCTTACAATTTCGTCAAAAGCACCTAAATCCATACTCCTAATTGACCATAAAAGTATTAAAACAGATCATAACTTCCAGTGACCATAGAAATTGTCCCTCTTGATTTTGTAGCATCCTTCATGTTCAAATCGTTTCCCGTAGAGGTCCACATACCGGCGATCCGCAAGATTTCTCTGAAATTACGAATGAGTAACAAGTTAGTACTAACTTTTGTTAATGTGAATTGGAGTTACAGAGATACTTACTCGTTTTTCATACGTCCACCAAGGAAAAGCGTTCCTAACAAACCGTTCCTCATCTTCAAGTTTGCCATCGTACATTCGGAACTTTATAGAAAACCTATCCTCCGAATATCACAAGTTCAAAACAAACCACGCCATGGCTCCAGGTGGTTCCAAGGGCCAATATTGAAGGTTAGACAACCCAAATTCGGAATTTTTGGTAACTAATTTAACTTCCGATTATTTCAAAGACAAAATTTGAAAAGTATAAGTTTTTCCAAATTCTGATTTTTGGGCCATCGTACATTCAGAACTTTATAAAATACCTATCCTCCGAATATCACAAGTTCAAAACAAACTACGCCATGGCTCCAGGTGGTTCCAAGGGCCCATATTGAAGGTTAGACAGCCCAAATTCGGAAGTTTTGGTAACTAATTTAACTTCCGATTATTTCAAAGACAAAATTTGAAAATTATAAGTTTTTCCAAATTCTGATTTTTGGGCCATCGTACATTCGGAGCTTTATAAAAAACCTATCCTCCGAATATCACAAGTTCAAAACAAACCACGCCATGGCTCCAGGTGGTTCCAAGGGCCAATATTGAAGGTTAGACATCCCATATTCGGAAGTTTTGGTAACTAATTTAACGTCCGATTATTTCAAAGACAAAATTTGAAAAGTATAAATTTTTCCAAATTCTGATTTTTGGGCCATCGTACATTCGGAACTTTATAAAAAACCTATCCTCCGAATATCACAAGTTCAAAACAAACCACGCCATGGCTCCAGGTGGTTCCAAGGGCCCATATTGAAGGTTAGACAGCCCAAAATTTAACGTCCGATTATTTCAAAGACAAAATTTGAAAAGTATAAGTTTTTCCAAATTCTGATTTTTGGGCCATCGTACATTCGGAACTTTATAAAAAACATATCCTCCGAATATCACAAGTTCAAGACAAACCACGTCATGGCTCCAGGTGGTTCCAAGGGCCCATATTGAAGGTTAGACAGCCCAAATTCGGAAGTTTTGGTAACTAATTTAACTTCCGATTATTTCAAAGACAAAAATTGAAAAGTATAAGTTTTTCCAAATTCTGATTTTTGGGCCATCGTACATTCAGAACTTTATAAAAAACCTATCCTCCGAATATCACAAGTTCAAAACAAACCACGCCAAGGCTCCAGGTGGTTCCAAGGGCCAATATTGAAGGTTAGACATCCCATATTCGGAAGTTTTGGTAACTAATTTAACGTCTGATTATTTCAAAGACAAAATTTGAAAAGTATAAGTTTTTCCAAATTCTGATTTTTGGGCCATCGTACATTCGGAACTTTATAAAAAACCTATCCTCCGAATATCACAAGTTCAAAACAAACCACGCCATGGCTCCAGGTGGTTCCAAGGGCCCATATTGAAGGTTAGACAGCCCAACTTCGGAAGTTTTGGTAACTTATTTAACTTCCGATTATTTCAAAGACAAAATTTGAAAAGTATAAGTTTTTCCAAATTCTGATTTTTGGGCCATCGTACATTCAGAACTTTATAAAAAAAACTATCCTCCGAATATCACAAGTTCAAAACAAACCACGCCATGGCTCCAGGTGGTTCCAAGGGCCAATATTGAAGGTTAGACATCCCATATTCGGAAGTTTTGGTAACTAATTTAACTTCCGATTATTTCAAAGACAAAATTTGAAAAGTATAAGTTTTTCCAAATTCTGATTTTTGGGACATCGTACATTCGGAACTTTATAAAAAACCTATCCTCCGAATATCACAAGTTCAAAACAAACCACGCCATGGCTCCAGGTGGTTCCAAGGGCCAATATTGAAGGTTAGACATCCCATATTCGGAAGTTTTGGTAACTAATTTAACGTCCGATTATTTCAAAGACAAAATTTGAAAAGTATTAGTTTTTCCAAATTCTGATTTTTGGGCCATCGTACATTCGGAACTTTATAAAAAACCTATCCTCCGAATATCACAAGTTCAAAACAAACCACGCCATGGCTCCAGGTGGTTCCAAGGGCCCATATTGAAGGTTAGACAGCCCAAATTCGGAAGTTTTGGTAACTAATTTAACTTCCGATTATTTCAAAGACAAAATTTAAAAGTATAAGTTTTTCCAAATTCTGATTTTTGGGCCATCGTACATTCGGAACTTTATAAAAAACCTATCCTCCGAATATCACAAGTTCAAAACAAACCACGCCATGGCTCCAGGTGGTTCCAAGGGCCAATATTGAAGGTTAGACATCCCATATTCGGAAGTTTTGGTAACTAATTTAACGTCCGATTATTTCAAAGACAAAATTTGAAAAGTATAAGTTTTTCCAAATTCTGATTTTTGGGCCATCGTACATTCGGAACTTTATAAAAAACCTATCCTCCGAATATCACAAGTTCAAAACAAACCACGCCATGGCTCCAGGTGGTTCCAAGGGCCAATATTGAAGGTTAGACATCCCATATTCGGAAGTTTTGGTAACTAATTTAACGTCCGATTATTTCAAAGACAAAATTTGAAAAGTATAAGTTTTTCCAAATTCTGATTTTTGGGCCATCGTACATTCGGAACTTTACAAAAACATTATCCTCCGAATATTACAAGTTCAAAAAAAAATGTTTCCTGAGACCAAACAACACCATAATCGGAAAGAAAGTTGACTCATAAAATAACCGAATATTACAATCGGTAGGTTGTTTAACAAAATAATCTACCGATTTCGTATAATCGGCTAGTTTTTATATTAATAATACTCCGATTACATCCATTACATAAAGTTCAAACGGCCTTAACCTTACAATTTCGTCAAAAGCACCTAAATCCATACTCCTAATTGACCATAAAAGTATTAAAACAGATCATAACTTCCAGTGACCATAGAAATTGTCCCTCTTGATTTTGTAGCATCCTTCATGTTCAAATCGTTTCCCGTAGAGGTCCACATACCGGCGATCCGCAAGATTTCTCTGAAATTACGAATGAGTAACAAGTTAGTACTAACTTTTGTTAATGTGAATTGGAGTTACAGAGATACTTACTCGTTTTTCATACGTCCACCAAGGAAAAGCGTTCCTAACAAACCGTTCCTCATCTTCAAGTTTGCCATCGTACATTCGGAACTTTATAGAAAACCTATCCTCCGAATATCACAAGTTCAAAACAAACCACGCCATGGCTCCAGGTGGTTCCAAGGGCCAATATTGAAGGTTAGACAACCCAAATTCGGAATTTTTGGTAACTAATTTAACTTCCGATTATTTCAAAGACAAAATTTGAAAAGTATAAGTTTTTCCAAATTCTGATTTTTGGGCCATCGTACATTCAGAACTTTATAAAATACCTATCCTCCGAATATCACAAGTTCAAAACAAACTACGCCATGGCTCCAGGTGGTTCCAAGGGCCCATATTGAAGGTTAGACAGCCCAAATTCGGAAGTTTTGGTAACTAATTTAACTTCCGATTATTTCAAAGACAAAATTTGAAAATTATAAGTTTTTCCAAATTCTGATTTTTGGGCCATCGTACATTCGGAGCTTTATAAAAAACCTATCCTCCGAATATCACAAGTTCAAAACAAACCACGCCATGGCTCCAGGTGGTTCCAAGGGCCAATATTGAAGGTTAGACATCCCATATTCGGAAGTTTTGGTAACTAATTTAACGTCCGATTATTTCAAAGACAAAATTTGAAAAGTATAAGTTTTTCCAAATTCTGATTTTTGGGCCATCGTACATTCGGAACTTTATAAAAAACATATCCTCCGAATATCACAAGTTCAAAACAAACCACGCCATGGCTCCAGGTGGTTCCAAGGGCCAATATTGAAGGTTAGACAGCCCAAATTCGGAAGTTTTGGTAACTAATTTAACTTCCGATTATTTCAAAGACAAAATTTGAAAAGTATAAGTTTTTCCAAATTCTGATTTTTGGGCCATCGTACATTCGGAACTTTATAAAAAACCTATCCTCCGAATATCACAAGTTCAAAACAAACCACGCCATGGCTCCAGGTGGTTCCAAGGGCCAATATTGAAGGTTAGACATCCCATATTCGGAAGTTTTGGTAACTAATTTAACGTCCGATTATTTCGAAGACAAAATTTGAAAAGTATAAGTTTTTCCAAATTCTGATTTTTGGGCCATCGTACATTCGGAACTTTATAAAAAACCTATCCTCCGAATATCACAAGTTCAAAACAAACCACGCCATGGCTCCAGGTGGTTCCAAGGGCCCATATTGAAGGTTAGACATCCCATATTCAGAAGTTTTGGTAACTAATTTAACGTCCGATTATTTCAAAGACAAAATTTGAAAAGTATAAGTTTTTCCAAATTCTGATTTTTGGGCCATCGTACATTCAGAACTTTATAAAAAACCTATCCTCCGAATATCACAAGTTCAAAACAAACCACGCCATGGCTCCAGGTGGTTCCAAGGGCCAATATTGAAGGTTAGACATCCCATATTCGTAAGTTTTGGTAACTAATTTAACGTCCGATTATTTCAAAGACAAAATTTGAAAAGTATAAGTTTTTCCAAATTCTGATTTTTGGGTCATCGTACATTCGGAACTTTATAAAAAACCTATCCTCCGAATATCACAAATTCAAAACAAACCACGCCATGGCTCCAGGTGGTTCCAAGGGACCATATTGAAGGTTAGACAACCCAAATTCGGAAGTTTTGGTAACTAATTTAACTTCCGATTATTTCAAAGACAAAATTTGAAAAGTATAAGTTTTTCCAAATTCTGATTTTTGGGCCATCGTACATTCAGAACTTTATAAAAAACCTATCCTCCGAATATCACAAGTTCAAAACAAACCACGCCATGGCTCCAGGTGGTTCCAAGGGCCAATATTGAAGGTTAGACATCCCATATTCGTAAGTTTTGGTAACTAATTTAACGTCCGATTATTTCAAAGACAAAATTTGAAAAGTATAAGTTTTTCCAAATTCTGATTTTTGGGCCATCGTACATTCAGAACTTTATAAAAAACCTATCCTCCGAATATCACAAGTTCAAAACAAACCACGCCATGGCTCCAGGTGGTTCCAAGGGCCAATATTGAAGGTTAAACATCCCATATTCGGAAGTTTTGGTAACTAATTTAACGTCCGATTATTTTAAAGACAAAATTTGAAAAGTATAAGTTTTTCCAAATTCTGATTTTTGGGCCATCGTACATTCGGAACTTTATAAAAAACCTATCCTCCGAATATCACAAGTTCAAAACAAACCACGCCATGGCTCCAGGTGGTTCCAAGGGCCAATATTGAAGGTTAGACATCCCATATTCGGAAGTTTTGGTAACTAATTTAACGTCCGATTATTTCAAAGACAAAATTTGAAAAGTATAAGTTTTTCCAAATTCTGATTTTTGGGCCATCGTACATTCGGAACTTTATAAAAAACCTATCCTCCGAATATCACAAGTTCAAAACAAACCACGCCATGGCTCCAGGTGGTTCCAAGGGCCCATATTGAAGGTTAGACATCCCATATTCGGAAGTTTTGGTAATTAATTTAACTTCCGATTATTTCAAAGACAAAATTTGAAAAGTATAAGTTTTTCCAAATTCTGATTTTTGGGCCATCGTACATTCGGAACTTTATAAAAAACCTATCCTCCGAATATCACAAGTTCAAAACAAACCACGCCATGGCTCCAGGTGGTTCCAAGGGCCAATATTGAAGGTTAGACATCCCATATTCGGAAGTTTTGGTAACTAATTTAACGTCCGATTATTTCAAAGACAAAATTTGAAAAGTATAAGTTTTTCCAAATTCTGATTTTTGGGCCATCGTACATTCGGAACTTTATAAAAAACATATCCTCCGAATATCAAAAGTTCAAAACAAACCACGCCATGGCTCCAGGTGGTTCCAAGGGCCAATATTGAAGGTTAGACATCCCATATTCGGAAGTTTTGGTAACTAATTTAACGTCCGATTATTTCAAAGACAAAATTTGAAAAGTATAAGTTTTTCCAAATTCTGATTTTTGGGCCATCGTACATTCGGAACTTTATAAAAAACCTATCCTCCGAATATCACAAGTTCAAAACAAACCACGCCATGGCTCCAGGTGGTTCCAAGGGCCAATATTGAAGGTTAGACATCCCATATTCGGAAGTTTTGGTAACTAATTTAACGTCCGATTATTTCAAAGACAAAATTTGAAAAGTATAAGTTTTTCCAAATTCTGATTTTTGGGCCATCGTACATTCGGAACTTTACAAAAACATTATCCTCCGAATATTACAAGTTCAAAAAAAAATGTTTCCTGAGACCAAACAACACCATAATCGGAAAGAAAGTTGACTCATAAAATAACCGAATATTACAATCGGTAGGTTGTTTAACAAAATAATCTACCGATTTCGTATAATCGGCTAGTTTTTATATTAATAATACTCCGATTACATCCATTACATAAAGTTCAAACGGCCTTAACCTTACAATTTCGTCAAAAGCACCTAAATCCATACTCCTAATTGACCATAAAAGTATTAAAACAGATCATAACTTCCAGTGACCATAGAAATTGTCCCTCTTGATTTTGTAGCATCCTTCATGTTCAAATCGTTTCCCGTAGAGGTCCACATACCGGCGATCCGCAAGATTTCTCTGAAATTACGAATGAGTAACAAGTTAGTACTAACTTTTGTTAATGTGAATTGGAGTTACAGAGATACTTACTCGTTTTTCATACGTCCACCAAGGAAAAGCGTTCCTAACAAACCGTTCCTCATCTTCAAGTTTGCCATCGTACATTCGGAACTTTATAGAAAACCTATCCTCCGAATATCACAAGTTCAAAACAAACCACGCCATGGCTCCAGGTGGTTCCAAGGGCCAATATTGAAGGTTAGACAACCCAAATTCGGAAGTTTTGGTAACTAATTTAACTTCCGATTATTTCAAAGACAAAATTTGAAAAGTATAAGTTTTTCCAAATTCTGATTTTTGGGCCATCGTACATTCGGAACTTTATAAAAAACCTATCCTCCGAATATCACAAGTTCAAAACAAACCACGCCATGGCTCCAGGTGGTTCCAAGGGCCCATATTGAAGGTTAGACAGCCCAAATTCGGATGTTTTGGTAACTAATTTAACTTCCGATTATTTCAAAGAAAAAATTTGAAAAGTATAAGTTTTTCCAAATTCTGATTTTTGGGCCATCGTACATTCGGAACTTTATAAAAAACCTATCCTCCGAATATCACAAGTTCAAAACAAACCACGCCATGGCTCCAGGTGGTTCCAAGGGCCAATATTGAAGGTTAGACATCCCATATTCGGAAGTTTTGGTAACTAATTTAACGTCCGATTATTTCAAAGACAAAATTTGAAAAGTATAAGTTTTTCAAAATTCTGATTTTTGGGCCATCGTACATTCGGAACTTTATAAAAAACCTATCCTCCGAATATCACAAGTTCAAAACAAACCACGTCATGGCTCCAGGTGGTTCCAAGGGCCAATATTGAAGGTTAGACATCCCATATTCGGAAGTTTTGGTAACTAATTTAACGTCCGATTATTTCAAAGACAAAATTTGAAAAGTATAAGTTTTTCAAAATTCTGATTTTTGGGCCATCGTACATTCGGAACTTTATAAAAAACATATCCTCAGAATATCACAAGTTCAAAACAAACCACGCCATGGCTCCAGGTGGTTCCAAGGGCCCATATTGAAGGTTAGACAGCCCAAATTCGGAAGTTTTGGTAACTAATTTAACGTCCGATTATTTCAAAGACAAAATTTGAAAAGTATAAGTTTTTCCAAATTCTGATTTTTGGGCCATTGTACATTCGGAACTTTACAAAAACATTATCCTCCGAATATTACAAGTTCAAAAAAAACTGTTTCCTGGAACCAAACAACACCATAATCGGAAAGAAAGTTGACTCATAAAATAACCGAATATTACAATCGGTAGGTTGTTTAACAAAATAATCTACCGATTTCGTATAATCGGCTAGTTTTTATATTAATAATACTCTGATTACATCCATTACATAAAGTTCAAACGGCCTTAACCTTACAATTTCGTCAAAAGCACCTAAATCCATACTCCTAATTGACCATAAAAGTATTAAAACAGATCATAACTTCCAGTGACCATAGAAATTGTCCCTCTTGATTTTGTAGCATCCTTCATGTTCAAATCGTTTCCCGTAGAGGTCCTGATGAGTGCTAAAAAGTGGGCTTTCAAAATTTCTTGTGGGCTTGTGGTTTTAGATTGATTTGGGCCTGTTGTTTGAATTAAAGAAAACTGAACTTTTGAAAGCCCAGTTGGGCCTCATATTTTAGTTAGTAGCTAGCCAAAGCCCAACTAAATTTCTGGGACTGTGGGCTTAACATCCATTTGAAAACTAAACATTTACACTGTGGGCTTGATCCAAAAACAGAAAACGTTTTCAAAGCCCAGTTGGGCCTCGACCTTTGGCTATTTAAGAGCCCAAATTTCAAATTGTTACCTGGGCTTGTTTCTGAACTGTGGGCCTGAACCAAAGTTCGAGTGGGCCAAAATTTCAAAATTCCAAAAACCAACAGTGAGCTTTACTCACCAGCAGTGGGCCTGTTTTTCAAAAACGTAGCTGGGCTTCGCAAAACCCAACAGTGGGCTTGGTCTCCTTATCCCATTAAAAACCAAATGTTTTTCTCCCATAAAAACCAAAGTTTTCCAAATGTTTCCCTAAAAACCAAAAATTTTCTTTTTCCCATCAAAACCAAATGTCTCCCGACAAAACCAAATTTTTCCCAAAAAGTCCAATCCCATTAAAAACCAAATTTTCTTGTATAGAGTCTAGTAGATAGTTTCTTAGTTAAATCTTTTGTTTCTTTTGTATATATAGTGCTAATCCAATATGATCTCGGCTAAAAAAAAAAAATGTTGGATTTTTGCCTTGAATAACGGAGTTCTAATCTTGCTTTCGCCGAAATCGGGTATTCTCTTTCCTTTTTCTCTACTCAGCATAATCCTCTCCATATGTTGTATTATAATTCTTTACATCTTTTGAAACATTGAGGACAATGTTTAGTTTAGGTTTGGGGGTATAGAGTAGATACCACGATCACATGCCATAATTGAAAACAAGAACTCCTTCTTTTTAAACTCTTCCTTTTTGAAAAAAAAAAATGAAAAAAATAAAATAAAAATGGAGCTCATTTACCTTGAAATGTTGACTCTTGTGCAAATATGTAAATTTTAGGAGTCTTAGTCTAGATATTTAGGCACCCTGATTCTAGCACAATTCACATGTGATAAGAAACTTGCACGCGCACGATCTACCAATACATGTATAGCCTCGATCTTCAAGGTGTTTGATAGGAAGTTAGATTGCCAATCACTTTAGAATACTGAATGAGACTTGACTAGCTTGTTCTTTGGTTGGCTGGGATAGAAGTTGGAGGATACGTTAAGAAAAGCAACCATAGAATTTGACCGGATGCATTCGATAAGGGCCACCTCTTGCTAAGAGTCATGTAATTATGTTTTTCTTTTTGTTCATGTATCAAAAGTGTCACTATGTTGTAAAGATCAAAGTTATTTCTTACAAAAAAAATAAAAAAAAAAAAAAAAAATCAAGTATTTATTTATTCCATGTTTTGTCATGTTAAAGACAATAGTTCTCTCTTGTTCCAAAAATAAAAGAGAGTAATCAATGTAAATAAGAGTCATGTAAAGAGTCATCTTTTTGTTGTAAATAGTCTTGTAATAAGCAAGGAGGGTGCAACCATCGATGTATAACGCGGGTAAACTGAAATATCACCAACTCATTGGGTGAACATTCACAATTCTCGTAAAGCCGGACAGCTAGCTTGGCTTAGAATTCGGTTCTTAGCCTAAAAACTATCTCTTGGTGATTAGTAGTCATAACTTCAGATCTTTCTTTACACATGTGTAGATACACTTTACACTCTTATCACATGTCTTTTTTTGTTATCAGTGCTAGGATTGTGCCTTCGATAGCTAGATTGACATCTCCATTTTGCTGTGAGCTTAAACTGTCTTGCACATGTCACATTTGATGGAATATGAGCTTATATTTTGACCTAGAACTTTGTAGGTACGTTCTAAGCAAACCTTCACGAGACTTCACTCGTCCACTAGGGACACTTAGTGGTTTAAAAGGCTTAGTGCATATGCTAAATGCATTCGAGAGACCAGCGACAGTGGTATAGGTAGGATTTCCTTAGTTTTGTTTTACTTGAGGACAAGTAAAATTCAGGTTTGGGGGTATTTGATGAGTCCTAAAAAGTGCATATTTCTATATCTTTTTGTTGGCATTTAACTCATCTTTTGTGCATTAATTTTACATTTTATCCCATATTCTGTATTTTCTTTGTTTTCAAGAATAAATATTTTTATTAACTAATTTTGCATTTTTAGGTAATAAATAAAGTTTGGATGAATAGCGGAGCAAAAAGAGCAGAAAAGTGGTGGAAGCCAAGAGGAATCACACAAGGAAGCCGCGAAGAATGTTGTGCGCAAGACCAAAAGGCTAGAAGTGGGCTTGAAGAGGAAGAATTGTTCTTAAAGAAGATATGGGCTTGGCATACCCAAGGCCCAAAACCCTCACCCAAACCCATTTCCAATATCCATACCCGCCTTCATATTCAGCCGTCGGATTGGATCATCTCAGCATCCTACGGTCGCTTCATCGTCGAGCATCGAAGTCTGAAGCTCCTGTCAAACACTACAGCACCTAACTCCATCTTGAGCCGTCAGTTTCGTTGTACTTCCGCATCCAACGGTCGCTCCTCGCTTCCTTCCATCTCGTCGTTAGATCGATCCATCATCTCCACATCCCACGGCTCATCCTCGCTGTTCATCCAATTTGCTACAACCTCCCAACACCCGAGCACCTAATACCTATACCCATCAACCAAACACTCCCCTCCTTCTTCTCCATCGACTTCACCTCCCTCACCTCCGTCTGCAACAGCCTCACCTTCACCACCAACTCCGCCAACTCCACTGCCTCAACCACCACAATCAACCACCAAAAGCCATCATGGCCATCCCTCACCGAAACCTATCATTCCCCTAAACTTCTAGCCATCTATTCTCTCGATTTCTTCCCTGATTTCTCTCTGAAACCCTAGGTAAGAAATCAATAGAATAGGTCGAGTTAGAAAAGCAATTGGAAGGCATGGAGAGGAGCAGGAGAGTCATAAGAAGAATGGGTCGAAGGCTATGAAGCAAATCAGAGAAGTATGGATAAGATTCAACAAACCCTAATTTACTGTTTTTGGGGATTTGGGGAAAACTTGTGTAGAACCCTAATTGAAGCTTGTAACTATAAATAGGGGATGTGTGGGAGGATTAGAACTTATGCATGGATTAGCCAGAGATCAGTAGAATAGTTTGGTTTTGTTATTTCCATGAACTGTAGCTTTGAGGGTTATCAATCTTTTCAATTCCATGATTCTCAATTCAAATGCATTGTTAATTTTAGCTGTTCTGAACTCCAACATGTATTGAATTTGAGTGTGTGATTGTTACAATTTATATCAAGCTCCTGTTCATGTTTATGTTATGTTATGTTCTTATGATTTGTTCTTAGGATAGTCTCATTCTAGTGCACTGTTGAATGATGTATTGCTAGGATAGTTATCTTGATGCCTGTTTTGCTTGAGCAATGGGAAGTAATCAGTGCTCTGGTATGCCTGTGATTGACTGTGCTGTCAAAAGACAGTCAATACTAGGGGCATATCAGTGAGCAAGCTGATTTTCCTCCCATTCTAATATATGCTCAAGGTCTTCAACTCAACCTAGAATTGCATTGCTTGATTAGGTCACAAGGTGGATTCTAAGCCTTGGCTTAGCCACAAATCTTTTTACAGTCACTTATAATTTCAAGCCTGTTTTGATTCCCTGCTCAGTTAAATTTTTTAGCCATCTTGTTCAGTTTTTCTTGCAAATTGTAGCTGTTGTGCATTGAAATCAGTGCACAAACTCCTCCCTGCCCTTGGCTTACAGCCTTGGTTCTTAATTGTTTTGCCATATTGCTTTGCATCTGTTTTGTTTATTTTGCAGCCTTGGTTTGTAGCCTTGGTTTGCATCTGTTTTGTTTATTTTGCAACTATCACTGCCCTGTAAATACCATTGTATATGCCACTGTCACCTTTAACTCACCTTGTGTAGGCCCTGTTTTGCTCTCTTTGCTTCATTGTGTCATTGTCACTCATTGCATTTAGATTAACTAGCTTAGGAATGCTTCAATACACCCCAAGTCCCTGTGGAATGACCCTGTCTTGCACACATTACTACAATTTGACCCTGTGCACTTGCAGGTTATCACTGTAGGCATCCATTTATTCTTATTTCTTACATCCTTAAAAGCCTACCAAATTTTTGGCGCCGCTGCCGGGGACTTGGCTGCTGTGTGGTTGAAGTTGTTACTGCCCTGTAACTTAGTTTTTCAGCATCTTAGTGTAACTTAACTGTTTTGTATTGCATCAGCATATTGCATCAGCATATTGCATCTTAGTATAACTTGCATCAGCATCTTGCATATTGCATCTTGGTTTGTATATCATTGCTGTTATCCCTCATTGTTTCTTTGCTCCACCCATTTGCTTCAAAGAGACTGATCATCTCTTCTTTGAGCCAGCAGGTGACTTGTGGTGCTGAACTTGTGGTGCTGCTGTTGCTGTGGAGCTGCTGCTCCTTTGCTTGCTGTACTCCTGCTCTCCTGCTGAGCTGCTGTGCTTGTGCTGATGTGGTGCTCCTGCTTGTGCCAGGCCAAGACTGCTGCTGAGCTTCTGAGGCTGCTGTTGCAGCCTGTTGCTGCTGAACTACCCCTGTTGCTGCCTGTTGCTGTTGTTGAACTGTACTGCTGCTGCTGCTAAGCCCCTGCTGCTGCTGCTAAGCCCTGAACTGCTGCAGAAGGAGAGGAAATTGAACCAAGCCCAACTGGGCCTGAACAAAGACAAAATCTTAGGATGATCCAAAGCCCAACTGGGCTTTTGCAACCAAACTGAGCAGCTGGGATGTGCTTAAGCAAGTAAGCCTAAACCCATTAAGAGAACCCAACCTGTGGGCTTCCATTTTTAATTTGTGGGCTTGTAATAATTTTTTCCATTTTTCTGTTGGGTTTGTAATTAATTTCTTGTGGGCTTGTTTGTTTAATTTCTTGTGGGCTTGTGGTTTTAGATTGATTTGGGCATGTTGTTTAAATTAAAGAAAACTGAACTTTTGAAAGCCCAGTTGGGCCTCATATTTTAGTTAGTAGCTAGCCAAAGCCCAACTAAATTTCTGGGACTGTGGGCTTAACATCCATTTGAAAACTAAACATTTACACTGTGGGCTTGACCCAAAAACAGAAAACGTTTTCAAAGCCCAGTTGGGCCTCGACCTTTGGCTATTTAAGAGCCCAAATTTCATATTGTTACCTGGGCTTGTTTCTGAACTGTGGGCCTGAACCAAACTTCGAGTGGGCCAAAATTCCAAAAACCAACAGTGAGCTTTACTCACCAGCAGTGGGCCTGTTTTTTTTCAAAAACGTAGCTGGGCTTCGCAAAACCCAACAGTGGGCTTGGTCTCCTTATCCCATTAAAAACCAAAATTTTTCTTTTTCCCTAAAAAACCAAATTTTATTCCAGCAACCCATTAAAACCAAAAGGCCTTGCTCCCGATTTTAAAACCAAATTTTTCTTTTCAAAACCCATTAAAAACCAAATGTCTCCCGACAAAACCAAATTTTTCCCAAAAAGTCCAATCCCATTAAAAACCAAATTTTCTTGTATATAATCCAGTAGATAAAAATTTTAAAAATCCTTTTGTTCTTTTTGTATATATTTTGCTAATCCAATATGATCTCGGCTGACATATGTTGGATTCTTTCCTTGAATAACGGAGTTCTAATCTTGCTTTCGCCGAAATCGGGTATTCTCTTTCCTTTTTCTCTACTCAACATGATCCTCTTCACATGTTGTATTATAATTTTGTTCATATTTTGAAACATTGAGGACAATGTTTAGTTTAAGTTTGGGGGTATAGAGTAGATACCACGATCACATGTTATAATTGAAAACAAGAACTCCTTCTTTTTGAAAAAAATAAAAAATTGAAAAAAAAATAAAAAATCATAAAAATGGAGCTCATTTACCTTGAAATGTTGACTCTTGTGCAAATATGTAAATTTTAGGAGTCTTAGTCTAGATATTTAGGCACCCTGATTCTAGCACAATTCACATGTGATAAGAAACTTGCACGCGCACGATCTACCAATACATGTATAGCCTCGATCTTCAAGGTGTTTGATAGGAAGTTAGATTGCCAATCACTTTAGAATACTGAATGAGACTTGACTAGCTTGTTCTTTGGTTGGCTGGGATAGAAGTTGGAGGATACGTTAAGAAAAGCAACCATAGAATTTGACCGGATGCATTCGATAAGGGCCACCTCTTGCTAAGAGTCATGTAATTATGTTTTTCTTTTTGTTCATGTATCAAAAGTGTCATTATGTTGTAAAGATCAAAGTTTTTTTTCTTTAAAAAAAAAAAATAAAAAAAAAATCAAGTATTTATTTATTCCATGTTTTGTCATGTTAAAGACAATAGTTCTCTCTTGTTCCAAAAATAAAAGAGAGTAATCAATGTAAATAAGAGTCATGTAAAGAGTCATCTTTTTGTTGTAAATAGTCTTGTAATAAGCAAGGAGGGTGCAGCCATCGATGTATAACGCGGGTAAACTGAAATATCACCAACTCATTGGGTGAACATTCACAATTCTCGTAAAGCCGGACAGCTAGCTTGGCTTAGAATTCGGTTCTTAGCCTAAAAACTATCTCTTGGTGGTTAGTAGTCATAACTTCAGGTCATTCTAGACACATGTGTAGATACACTTTACACTCTTATCACATGTCTTTTTTTGTTATCAGTGCTAGGATTGTGCCTTAGATAGCTATATTGACATCTCCATTTTGCTGTGAGCTTAAACTGACTTGCACATGTCACATTTGATGGAATATGAGCTTATATTTTGACCTAGAACTTTGTAGGTACGTTCTAAGCAAACCTTCACGAGACTTCACTCGTCCACTAGGGACACTTAGTGGTTTAAAAGGCTTAGTGCATATGCTAAATGCATTCGAGAGACCAGCGACAGTGGTATAGGTAGGATTTCCTTAGTTTTGTTTTACTTGAGGACAAGTAAAATTCAGGTTTGGGGGTATTTGATGAGTGCTAAAAAGTGCATATTTCTATATCTTTTTGTTGGCATTTAACTCATCTTTTGTGCATTAATTCTACATTTTATCCCATATTCTGTATTTTCTTGGTTTTCAAGAATAAATATTTTTATTAACTAATTTTGCATTTTTAGGTAATAAATAAAGTTTGGATGAATAGCGGAGCAAAAAGAGCAGAAAAGTGGTGGAAGCCAAGAGTAATCACACAAGGAAGCCGCGAAGAATGTTGTGCGCAAGACCAAAAGGCTAGAACTGGGCTTGAAGAGGAAGAATTGTTCTTAAAGAAGATATGGGCTTGGCATACCCAAGGCCCAAAACCCTCACCCAAACCCATTCAATATCCATACCCGCCTTCATATTCAGCCGTCGGATTGGATCATCTCAGCATCGTACGGTCGCTTCATCATAGTGCATCAAAATCTGAAGATCCTGAAAAACACTATAGCACCTAACTCCATCTTGAGCCGTCAGTTTCGTTGTACTTCCGCATCCAACGGTCGCTCCTCGCTTCCTTCCATCTCGTCGTTAGATCGATCCATCATCTCCACATCCCACGGCTCATCCTCGCTGTTCATCCAATTTGCTACAACCGCCCAACACCCGAGCACCTAACACCTATACCCGTCAGCCAAACAGACCTTACCCAATTTTCCATCGACCACCTTCTTCTCCATCTTCTCCCCCATCCCTCTGCAACAGATCCACCAACTCCATCGCCACCACACCCTCGTCTCTGCCAGCCACCAAATTCCACCGAAACATCACAACCACTCCAACCACTAAAACCCATCATCACCCTATTTCTCTAGCCATCTATTTCATCGATTTCTCACCTCACCTCTCCCTGAAACCCTAGGTGAGAAATTGATGAAATAGGTGAGTCTATAGACGTAATTGGAAGGCATGGAGAGGAGCAGGAAGAGCAGAAGAAGAGTGGGTCGAAGAGATGGAGCAATTGTCCCATCTAATTAGGTGAGAAATCAAAAACCCTAACTGCCCTGTTTTGAATTTGGGGGAAAATTGTAAACCCTAATTATGTAAATTGGGTATAAATAGGACTTGTGGGTGTTGTTGTAGAGCTATGCCTGGATTAGCCAGAGCATCAGTAGAATAGTTTAGTTTTGTTATTTCCATGAACTGTAGCTTTGAGGGTTATCAATCTTTTCAATTCCATGATTCTCAATTCAAATGCATTGTTAATTTTAGCTGTTCTGAACTCCAACATGTATTGAATTTGAGTATGTGATTGTTACAATTTATATCAAGCTCCTGTTCATGTTTATGTTATGTTATGTTCTTATGATTTGTTCTTAGGATAGTCTCATTCTAGTGCACTGTTGAATGATGTATTGCTAGGATAGTTATCTTGATGCCTGTTTTTCTTGAGCAATGGGAAGTAATCAGTGCTCTGGTATGCCTGTGATTGACTGTGCTGTCAAAAGACAGTCAATACTAGGGGCATATCAGTGAGCAAGCTGATTTTCCTCCCATTCTAATATATGCTCAAGGTCTTCAACTCAACCTAGAATTGCATTGCTTGATTAGGTCACAAGGTGGATTCTAAGCCTTGGCTTAGCCACAAATCTTTTTACAGTCACTTATAATTTCTAGCCTGTTTTGATTCCCTGCTCAGTTAAATTTCTTAGCCATCTTGTTCAGTTTTTCTTGCAAATTGTAGTTGTTGTGCATTGAAATCAGTGCACAAACTCCTCCCTGCCCTTGGCTTACAGCCTTGGTTCTTAACTGTTTTGCCATATTGCTTTGCATCTGTTTTGTTTATTTTGCAGCCTTGGTTTGTAGCCTTGGTTTGCATCTGTTTTGTTTATTTTGCAACTATCACTGCCCTGTAAATACCATTGTATATGCCACTGTCACCTTTAACTCACCTTGTGTAGGCCCTGTTTTGCTCTCTTTGCTTCATTGTGTCATTGTCACTCATTGCATTTAGATTAACTAGTTTAGGAAACTTCAACTTACACACCCTAGTCCCTGTGGATTCGACCCGTATTTGCACAAGCTACAACCGACACCGTGCACTTGCGGTTATAACAAGTAGGCATCCATTTATTCTTATTTCTTACATCCTTTCAAAGCCTACCAGGTCCACATACCGGCGATCCGCAAGATTTCTCTGAAATTACGAATGAGTAACAAGTTAGTACTAACTTTTGTTAATGTGAATTGGAGTTACAGAGATACTTACTCGTTTTTCATACGTCCACCAAGGAAAAGCGTTCCTAACAAACCGTTCCTCATCTTCAAGTTTGTCAATCTTCTTATCTAGCGCATTCTTTCTCATCTTAATGTCATTGGATGATCTTCGAATTCGATTACCATCTAAGGCCTCAAATACCATTAAGATACGGTTCCATATCTGCTCTTCGGATTCCGATTTGTGGAGCTTGTGAACACGATCATGAGTAGTTACCACAACCCACGCTCTATAAATAGCACAATCTTCTTCTTCGGCAAAAGCAATATCCATGTTTTTTGTTATGAAAATTAAAACTGAAGAGAGGAAAGAGTTTGGTGCAATTGGGGTGATAGATATGAGTTTCTTTATATAGGTTTAGGGTCCAACGGCTCTTTTTGTTTTTCCCAAAAACTCCAACGGCTAATTTGACGAAAGTTGAATGTGGAGAAACCATTAATCGGTAGGTATTGGATTTAGCATATCTACCGATTATGGTAGCTTTCAAAATTTGAATTTGCGGCAACTTATAATCGGTAGGTTTTGTAATATATTTAACTCCCGATTAACGCTGAATCCAAAACACGAACCAAGAAATACTGCACCTCGTATAATCGGACGTCTGGCAAATATTTTGGCTTCCGATTGCATTCGGAGGGTAACAATGTTATCATATCCTCCGAATATATAAGGGTAATTTCGCCATTACGAATTACGCGAGATAAGGGCTGGCTACATTTTCCCTTTGGGTGACCTTTTTTATTTTATTGTTGGCCCCTAAATCCTTTTGAGTGGTCCCTAAAAACGCCAGGAAAAATTAAGCACAACCAGCTACTTGATATTTTTCTAAGATCCTCTTGATATTATTAAACTTTCATCCCTATTGTTAATGTTAATTGCGCTTTAACCCTGAAAAATGATTTCTCTTTTAAAAATACCCCAAACATAACAAGGCTTTTTGTTGTCCCTGGGCCTTTGTTACCCCAAAATGGAGCTTGTCCTGTTTCCCTATCAGGACCGACCCTGCTCATAGGCAGCGACCCATGGCAGACAGCCCAAACCAAAAAGCTTGCTTTAGGAGGAATGTAGTTCCTCCACAGAAACCTTGAAAAAGAGCAATCTGTCACGTTTCCAGCCAGGGGTATCATACCAAATTTTATTGTTGTAATTTGATGCCAAAGCGAGGGCTACAGTGTACACAATCTTTTTTGTGGGGAAGAATGTGGTCTCTTCTTACGTATGTCAAGTATCGCGTAGGGCTACAGTGTCAAGTATCGCGTAGGGCTACAGTGTACACAGTCTTTTTTGTGGGGAAGAATGTGGTCTACCTCGCTAGCCAATCAACAAATAACTCGCTGGCAGTTAGATGAATGAAAATTTGTTTCGACAATTAAATGTAATGCTTTCGCAAGAGAGTTCGGACCAAGGAAAATGTAGTTCACTCACATTTTTGAAAGTGCAGCTCAACCCACTAATTTGTAGCAGAACCCACTAATTAGTGCAGCTCAACCCACTAATTTGAAACAGAACTCACTAATTTGTGACCTCCTTTATTAAAAAAAAGAAAACACTAATTTGAAAGTGCAGCTCAACCCACTAATGTAGTTCACTAGCATTGTAAAAATTTAATCAGCAGAAGAGATTTACTAAATGTGTGGTTTGATTAAGACATTGAAGTAGTCCCAAATGGAGCACATTGGGTGCCGTATCCTACTGCAAATCCTAACAGTTGGCGTCATAGCAAATGGTCATACCAATTGTGACGAATGATCTCCTAACAATAAATTCATTGTAATTTTGTTGATGCCAATCTCCACTTGCAAAGTAGCTAAAAAAAAGCAAAGACTCGTAGCTAAAGAAAGCAAGTACTTGTAAGACTAAGTGCTATGGTGTGCAAATCTACCAGCTAGATTGGCAGTCCACGTCAGTTAGGACTATCTCCTAAGTCATATAATAGTTCTAATCTAACATGTTAGTCGCTGAATAAAACAGCGCTGGGCACCGAACAATACAACACAAAATGAAAATCTGTTTTTCGCTGAATAGAACAGCGCTTGACTCAGTCAACTAGGTGGACTTCGCCGCACAAAACATCACCCAACGCCGAACCAAACGTCGCTCAGAAAATCGGGTTATCTTCACAGAAGAACGCCCTACCTTCATTTCTTCCCCATTCTTCATTTATCCCCCAAACCTAACGAAATGCATGTTCTCAATCCGTGAAAGCTAGAGATTTGTTTTCTCAATTCCTTCCATGGGTTTGCTCTACAACGAATTTGTGATCGTTTGAGAGTATTTTCGTTCGATTCCGTCCACGAA
The DNA here is from genome assembly GCF_003573695.1 of Papaver somniferum. Taxonomy (NCBI): domain Eukaryota; kingdom Viridiplantae; phylum Streptophyta; class Magnoliopsida; order Ranunculales; family Papaveraceae; genus Papaver; species Papaver somniferum. The sequence goes on along the minus strand of NC_039364.1, from coordinate 200,534,115 downwards.
ATTGATTGAGGTAAGAATCTAAAATTTTAGTTTTTTAGTTATTTTGATTATCATGAAATTTTGATGAAATTGATGGTTGATATGTGTTACAATGCATGATTGAGATTGATGTTTAGATGATTTAGATGATATGTGATTGAAATTGATTTCTTAGAATTTTTGTGGATTTAATTTGATTATTTGTGATGAAAAAATATGAAATTTTGATTATTTGTGTTGAAAATGAATGATAATTTGTATGATTAGTTTGTAGATAAATTTATATGATTCGTATGATTATTTGTGATGAAAATTTGTATGAAATTTAGTTAGTCTTGTGGTTGATATTTTTTTCATGTTTGTTATTGATTGTTGTATGAGTATGGATGATTTGCTAGATCGTCTGGATATAGTATCGTCAAAGAATATTGATAAACATGTATGTCAAGATGTTACGAGAGGTCCTCGCAATGTAAATTTTGGAAGTAGCTCGAAAGAGATTGAAGTGTTTTATAAAATTGTAGTGTAAAATAATCCGCCAACATAACGATATTGTGGATTTTTTTTTTCTGTTTTTGAGTTTGATTTCGCCAATGGGATAAAGGCTTAGTTGAAGCCATAGCTGAGAGATGGTGGACAAAAACGAAGAGCTTTCATTTTCAGGAGTTTGAAATTGGCATCTTTCCTTTAGATTGGTACATGTTAATGGGAATTCCCACTGGTGACCCTAGTAAACGACCAGTAGTTATGTCGTCGTTGGGTAGTGATCTAACATATCCTGCTATGGATGATTTATATTTTTTGGGTATCAAAAATTATGGTGCATGGAACTCTTAGGGTAATTTAATATCCTTGGATATCTTGAAAAACTACATTAGAAGTAGAGAAAACCAGGACAATATTGGATGTGCATAGACATTGACACGAGCATTCTTTCTTTGATGTTTTGATCATTTTATTCTTGCGGATTCTAGTGGAACAGTAGATAAACATTGGGTTCTATTATTTAATAATTTAGATACAGTTGGGGAATATGATTGGGGTATAGCTTTGTCAGATAATACCTATAAATTTCTTGATGAATGGTCAACCAACGGTAAGGATTTATGTGGCATGGTTATGGTAGTTGAGTATTGGTACTATTATTACTTCCGCAACATGCAACCCTTACTTTGTCAGACACCTGGAGGACATTATGATGTTTTCCCAAAGATTTGTCTCTTCAAGAAGACCAATATTATATCAAGGAAGAGAGAACATGGAGGAGGCCAAAAGGATACGAGGAAACACTCAGTCAAAAACGCAAGAATACAGATTGACACTAGAACAAGTGCATCATGTATTTGGCAACCATGGATAGATAGTGAGTTTTCTGTGGGAGACCATTATAACTATGCACTACAGTTATCCATAAGGAGAGTTGTGTTTTTTGACCTATATAAAAACACAAGAGTTAGTTGTTACTTGGCTGGGAGATTCCAGAGGCAGATAGAAGGTGAGATTGTAGTCCCAACAAATCCTCCAAAATTGCAATCAGTTGTGGACAGGGTGATCGTAGATGTAGGCACCGACTATTATGCAGTCACTGAGGATCATATAACAGTTGGTGGAAGAAGTAGAGTATTTGACCCTATCTCACTGAGTCATACCATGCACAGAACGTCAATGAGATAACATTGGTAGCTCAGTTTCTCCTCGCCATTTGTTTCCTAATCATCTAGATCCTAACATGATGTCGCAGATATATACTTATAGCACACAGAATGAGCCCCTGCCACAGCTGTCGGAGATAGATTTCAATTTACCATTTTCCAATGAAGTCGGCATACAACAACAAATACTAGTTCCAGAGGTGCCTTGTTCGCATGACTTTTCCCAGATGGGTTTGACATTGGTAACTAAATTTACATTTGTTTGCATTTTCATTTTAAGTTTCTTGAATATTGAACTAAATATCTCTACTTTATACTTGTAGGAGGCTTGCTACAAGTATATGGCACGACAATATTCATTCGACCTTGGATATCGTCAGGTCATATAGAATGAGACATATCGAAGAGCTACAAATTCATGTTACTCATCTGGCAGATCTTCTTCTTCTTCGTTACCATCTATCTTTTCCCCGCAACCAAACAATCCAGAAGACCTTCCATTGGGTGGTACATATACACATTGGCTTGGCTTTCAAACAATTCAGAAGATTATTACCATCCTAGTCGTGAATATAAAGCTACTACATCATAATATCAACAACAACATCACAAAACCAATGAGTTTACCAATGTGTTGCTGGATGAAAGCGATCCTAACACTGTTTATGATACTCAATACACCCAACAACCCCGTCAGTTTTTTTGATTGAATGAAAATACTTATAGTGTTTACGAGTGTTTAAAACATATGGAGTGTTATTTCTTTTTTTATGGTGTGATTTAAGTGTTTTTTATTTAATGGAGTGTTATTTTGTTATGGTGTGTTATAAGTACTTTTTATTTAATGAAGTGTTATATTTTTATGGGTTTAAGTGTTTTATTTTTATGGAGTGTTATAAAAGCTTTTTGTTTTTATTGTATTAGGTACATTATGCAGGGAGATTTGAGAAGAATTTTGTTCGGCTTTCCAGATGATGAAGATGATACTGAGACGAATGTTGTAGCAGCGTCTACGCTTTTGGAGTGACAGATGAGGCAAGGAATACACACAACCCGTCTGGAATGAAGTCAAGACTTGTCAGAGGGTGCAATGAAAACATGTAGATGTCGATACTCGTATGATGCAACAATACTTCAACTTCAATTGTACGTATGGTCCAAATAAGTTCAAAGGTCGGTTTGCTTTGCCTCATCCCCATTTTCTGAGAATTTTAGAGCAAGTTTGTGATTATGACCATGATTTTCGCCAAAAAACGTTTGCTTGCGGTATTCCTGGTCATACTCCATATATGAAAATAGTTTCCGTCATGAAACATTTTGCCAAAGGTATTTCTATCGATTCCTTAGATGATTACACACAAATTGGAGCGACCACTGTCTACTATTATGCTATGAAGTTTATTGATGCAATTATTTGGATTTATAATGGTCGATACATGTGTCAGCCTACCGCTCAAGATACAAAGGATTTTAGCAGAAAATGAAGCTCGCGGATTTCCTGGGAAGCTTGGTAATGTCGATTGTTTTCACTGGGCATGGAGAGCATGTCCAATGGATCAAGCAGGATCCCACGTGGGCTATACGTCATATCCCTCGGTTGTTTTTTAGGCGGTAGCTTCATATGATAGATGTATTTGGCATTCCTATTTTGGGTTGGGTGGGCAGAACAATGACCTTGATATCTTGCATGCTTCGGGTTTTTTCGGTATACAACTTAATGGTGTAGTACCTCCTTGTCATTATTAAATCAATGGCAGGAACTACGAAAAGAGGTACTACCTAGGAGATGGAGCATATCTTATGTATGGTTGCGTTGTGCAAGCATACAAACCCGCGGCAAACAATAGAGAATATCTTTTCAATCAATACCAAGAAGCCAAAAGGAAGGACATAGAACATGCATTTGGTGGTCTAAAAGGTAAGTTTGGCATTATATTGAAACCATGTCGTTATTATAAAAAAATCGGACATGAAGGCAATCATGAGGGGGTACTTGATAATGCACAATATGTATGTTGAGATGGAATATCACAATGAGAAATGGGGGAGGATCACGGGAGATGAACCTCAACAGCACGTTTGGCGGAACTTCACTTGGAATTCACTACACACATTTGGCAACGACATGAGAAGGTTTGAAATATGGTGACGTTCCAAACATGGTGATGGATGATTCCTTGCCGGAAGTTCATTAGGGTACAACCGACGTGGATACCGATGATGATCAATATGAAAATGAAGAGATGGGGCATTTTATGAGAATGGAAAGTAAATTTCATTTTCACCACTTTATTTAACCATAATACTTAATTTTTTAATTCAAGCACGTTTCATTAAGTAGACATTATAATTAGTTCTTGTAATAACTCCATAATATTTTTTTTTTCATTTAAGTACGTCTACAATTACATTACATATTTAACTAGAACTTCATAATATTTCTTCTTGCATATACTTCAAATCATCTTCGAGCTCCACCAAATATCTCCAAAGCGATGGAGTGAATGAACGGTATTCCTTAATCCGCTTGGTATAAAACCATAGCATCTTCACGATTACCATTTTTTTCCCTTAATGAAGCTACAAAAAGATTGCAATAACGCTTGATACTTGCTAACGGACATTGTAGGCTTCCTCGGCTGCTTCCATTAGCATTACCATTGATTGTCACAAACTCTTCAAGAACTTGTTCCCAAAAATTGTTGCGTGTTTGAAAGGTTGTCTTCGAAGGATTTGTGTCGCAAATTTTGCAAAAACTTCTCACCAAGTCATTGTCTTCGGCAATTGAGAATCCAACCAATTCGGCCATGCTTGAATTCAGAATTTGGGAGAAGAAGAAAAGAGTGAAACTTCAAAAGTTTGGGGTGGGGATGTTGAGTTCATGTGTTGAGTTTAAATAAAGGTAGGAGAAATAATCGAAACACATTGAGTTACTAGCCGTTAAACGAGCGATGAATGGTACAACGCCAAGCACTGAACCAAACAGTGTTTTTCCTGTCAGCCGTAAGATTTGAAAATAACCGTTATTTTTAAATACAGGAAATGTTGCGTTGTACCATTAAGCGCTGGACCGTTGAACCATTTAGCGCTGGCTAATTTCAGCCATCTGATAAAAAATGTCAGTTAAATCTCAAAGGTTCTGATTTACTGGACGTTTGAAATATCAACAACTATATTTTCAGGCAATCCTATAAATAGATAACTACTTCTCCTCCATCCCTCACACAAAAATCAATTGATTCTCTTCTTCATTGATTTTCTTCTTCTTCTTCACATAATACAATTTTTTTCATACAAAATTATAGCATACTTTTGTACAAAATAGGATGAGGTACTAATTTGAGATTGGACTATAGCAAGCAACGCACCGATTAGAGGAAAAGATAAAAAAAAAGTTTCACAATTTTGGGCGAAGATTATTGAAGAGTTCCTTAAAAGATATCCTAATGGTGGAGAGAGGGACAAAAAGTCATTGCAATCAAGGTGTAACACATTGAGATCCGAAGTGAGAAGATATATTTCACACATTAGACCCTACTTCTGAAACATACCTATTGGATTGACAGTCCATGATTATGTAAGTACTTGAAAATTTTTTGATGTTTTTTCTTCCATTTAGGTCTCTTTCTTTCTTTCTCCAATTTTTTTTTCTTTCTTTCTCTAATACATTTTCCCCAGTATCATCATGGACAAAATAATTAAGAAGCAGAGTTTAAGAAACCTTGGATACGTGAGTCGATTTTCCATCTCCTGAAGACCTATCAACCAGACTACAATCCAGAGGTGAATAATGATGATGGAGCTGGTACTTCTGCTCAACCTACTCAAGACAATCAACCTACTCAAGACAATGAAGTTGGTACTTCCGCTCCAGTAACTATGGATGAAGATTTGGAGGATATGGCAATGTTTGGTATCTCATCATCTACTCCTGGTTCTGAAACCTCAGACATATCTCGTAGGAGACGTTATTTCGAACAAACAGATGATGTTAGAGGTGCAGGGAGAGATAATTCCAAAAAAAAGGCTCGTGAGGCTAAAGCATCGCAATGAGTAGATGAAAAATGGATAAGCTCATCGAACTTCTTGAAAAATCGTAAGCACAAAGATTCTCAAAATCTTAAACGAGAAAGCGTACCTTAAGATGCACATGAAAAACTCTACAATCTTGGAACAAACCCAACAAAGAGAAAGTGACTTGAAGATCCTACGCCAAAATTTGGATGAAGTAGCAGATTGGGAGAAACCCCTCTACAAAAAATGGAGGAACGATATTTTGGTCCGTAATGGCTTGGAACCTATCCCCTTAGTTAAAGTGATATATTAGTAATAATTTAAGTTATTTAGAAGTTCGTTTTTAAGTTTTAATTAAGTTATTTAGAAGTAGGATTTCAATTTCAATGTACTTTATATTTTTTAGAAGTAGAATTTTAATTTCACTGTACTTTTTTAATTTCTTCAAAAAACATTAACCTTGTTTTGCAATGTAATGAAAGAATTCCTTCGTTTGGTAAATTTTCAAATTTTGAAACAAACAACCATTGGAACAAATTGTTAAACATTTCACAGTACAAAATTTTAAAACATAGTCGTTGGTGCTGTAGACTAGGTGTAGGAAAAAAGGGAACATCTAAAAATTAAAATTTTGAAAAAAATAACTGTTGGTGGTGTGAAGGAGGTGTAGGAAAAAAAAGGTCAAACGCTGAACGGTTCAGTGCTACCTGTGAGCGTTGAATGGAAGAGCGCCAGCATTGGGCGCTGAATAGTTCAGCGCTGATAGGATGGAATATTCTTCTAGCGCTGAACCATTCAGCGAAAAGGTGATTTTTGTTGCGCTGAACCATTCAGCGCAACTCTCTCGTTACTACTTCAAGTGCGAGCAAATTACAGAGTACCATTTGGCGTGCACGTGTTGAGATCATCGGCCAATGTCACGTGTGTTTGAAATTATCTATCTAGGTTAGGTTACTAAAATAACAAAAACCAAAGATTTATTTCTTCGTCGTCTAAAAATTAACATAAAATACATGTTAGAGTAGGCAGCCAGCCATGATACTCATGCTAGAGTAGACAATTTTCTTTTTCATAGAATATGACTTGTTATTCAGAAAGGTGTTGGAGCCTAATTTGTCGCCAGACTACCAACTAACTCATTGTAAACCCATATTTCTTTGTCATCCAATAAATGCCCACAGTGGCGATCTTCCCCCTGCCAAAATAAAATAAAATACATTGTAATTACATTTTTTTCCGTCCTAAATACCCTTTTCCTTTCTCTATTTTATCTAGAAGCGAACATTATGTTGTAAGAAAAATGGTAACTCAAACTGACGGTACTTAAGTTAAAAAATTTGAATTTTACAGGAATTTTGAGAAATGAAGAAGTTAATGATGTCAGTCACCTGATTAAGGTTATCCCTAAGCCAAATGACAGTAGATTTTAGAGACCCGGCTCTACTTTTTGAGTGAAAAACAATTATATTCAATTGGAAACATATGGTTTGTTAGTTCTTCCCACCAACTGCCATGGAATCATAATATTCCCCCAAAAATGGTATTCTTTCGCTTGTCTCTTTGTTACCATGTTGCTCCGACTTTAGACAGCTAAGATATATGATCATTATAACTGAATGCTTAATGTGTAAGAAAGCCGCGGAGTCCAACATGCACTGCAATGTCACACTTCCATGGAAATAATTTCTTTCAAGTTTTAATGTCCATTGGGTAATTTCAAGATTCTATTGGAGATGCATTATGAGAATGGAATAAGAAGAAACAGAATGCAAAAAAGTGAAAACTTTGGGACTTACTTCCATTTGTAATCCGAGGTAGACCATTTGGGCTGAAAGAGTAGAAGAACTTTTCGGGGCCAGATTATTGATGATGTAACATCCATTTTCGTCCGAAGAGAGGGAGAGAGAGCAGAAAAGGGAGATTTTTTTTTTCAGTCATGCGATTTTGACTTTTCTAGGGTTTAGATTTTTTCACCATTACACATGATTAATTTTCTCCCTAATGGTTTTGTTTACTGAGATAGATTGATGCTTTCGGTGTTACTGGTTCAGTTAGGTGCAGTTTTATGGTATAATTTCATCTTGAATACCCGATTGAGCTCTTCAGGTCAGTTTTATGTTTTTAATTTGTCTTGATTTTCCCTGCTTATATTCTTCCTAGTCTGCTTCATGATCTCTTCTCAGGCCTTTAAGTTTCTTCCCAATTTCTTCTTAGGGGTTTTTTCTCTCAATTTCCTCAAAATTGATCCTTTCTTTGGGCATTTTCATGAATAATTAGGTCTTCATGTTCTTTGGGTCTCTTCAGTTTGTTCTTAGTATTCGGTAGTTTGGTTTTGGATTTCATGTCAATTTCGTTTAGTAATGGCCATATCATGCTGGGTTCTCTTCTTTGTTTGAGGAAAAGACTTCCAGTAAAAGATTTGTTTCTTCTGCTATTTCGAATGCTCTTCATGCTCCTTATTCGAAAGAATATTTACCTGTCGTTAATCTTACTAATGGTATGTATTCAAAAGATTTAAATCAATAGAGGTTCAGTCTAAATATTGGACTTGATTAAACAAGATTAAGTTCTAAGATGCCAGAGACCAACCATTATCTCAATGGAACATTGAAGGGAAAGTTAAGATGATTCTAATAGGGAGAGGATTCTTTGTTATAAAGCTACATAATGAAAAACATAAGATTATGATTTGGTCAAGGGCTTCATGGAAGGTGGCTGATCAATTTTCGCAGGTAAGAGATTGGGAGCCGAAATTCGACCGGGAAAATCAGTGAACTTCTCTAACAAAGGTTTGGATCAAATTTCTTAGGCTATGCTTGGAATACTGGACAAAGTAAAATTTGTTGGCTTTGGCCAAGGCTTTCGGTAAACCTATTCAGGTGATGACACTATTCTCTTTATGGATTTCGGTTTTTTCGCTAGTGTATTCGTTCAAATGGATTTTACGAAAAAGGTTCCAGATCGAGTTTGGGTGACATACGATAATGACAACAGTGAAGAAGGGTTTTGGCAATTTGTTGAGATCCTATAAATTCCCAAAATTTTGGTCTCATTACAAAATTGTAGGACATTTGGTCTCTGGATGTAGATCAAGAATTGAGGATTCAACTGCAGATAGTAAGATTGAAGCTACTAAAGTTACTAGAGAAACTATTAAGAAGAAAAAACGAAGATCCAAAAATAACAAAGAAACGTTATCAGTTTAAGAGACTAAAGAAGGTAATAAGTTAGATAAGGAGGTTGAAATATGTGATAATTGGTTGTGGAAGGTGCTTGCATCTCTTCAACTGATCTATCCATACCCCGATTTTGAAACTTATAATAGATTAGAAGGGATTGAAACAGAGGAGGTTGTTACTTCTAAGTTAGTAGTGAAAGTATCAGAGCTGACCATCAAGAAACCGTCCTCGTCGGTACCATTTTTGGTTTCAAATAGAAAATTAAGTTTAAAATCTAAAGCTACGAGTTTCTTCCCTAATGGATCCTTGAGCACATAAAGGAAATCTATGCCCAAATCCACTAGTCTCAGTGACATGGGTTCCATAATTAATTTTCCGCTTTCCAAGAACGCCAAAAAATGCTTAGTGGTATTGTGGAAAATCATGTCGGCTTAATTATAGAGGAGTTTTTTTTTTTTTTTTGCTGAATCACACCTTTTATATTAATACAAAGGCAAAAAGCCAAGCAAAAATATTACATGACTGACACCAAAATCACAAAAACAAAAGAAACCTCAAAAAAAGAAGCAAAAAATTAAACAAACCCTCTTACAAACTCAACAAAATCTGTAGAAGACTACATCTGGCATTTCAATTCACCTAAGAAAAGAAGGTCTTCCCATGTGCATAATTCTTGCCCCAGCTTCAAGCACAACACCTTTTTTTAGCTAAAATGTCAGCTGAAAAATTGACTTCTCTGAAACAGTGATCAAAATGAACTTCTTCCAGGACCTGTAACACATTAATCCATCTTGCTCCAAAAAACCAAGGTACATCTCTTTTCTTAAACAAATTAATCACTGACAAAGAATCAGACTGCACTATCACTTTTTTGCAATCTAAATACATTGTCCATTCCAATGCGCACAGAACTGCATGCACTTATGCTATAAAATTAGTGGCAATTCCTATTCCACCAGAAAGGGATCCTATCACCTGACATTCACAGCCCTTTGCAACAATTCCAAATCCTGCATTTCCTGGATTCCCAAATAATGCTCCATCACAACGAAGAATAGTATATCCATTTGTTGGAGGCCTCCAATAACAGTTAGTAATACCATTATATTTTTATACTTCTATTTCCCACCTTAAAAAATAAAATTACCTGACTGTCATAATTATGTCCCCATCTGTTACCTTTCATTCTATAGCCTCCGTCATGAACTAACTGATATATTCTGATTTTAAGTTTATTGAGGTTAGGCTTCACTTCTCCAAATAGTTTTTCATTTTTTTGGAACCATAACTCCTTCATAGTGGCACATGCTGTTGTCATCCAGATTTCCTTCACCGGAGGACTTTTGTTCTTAGCTGCTTTATATATATCATCAAAAGAATATGAACTCTTGAATCTAAAAACTTCATTTAACCAGTTCCAGATGGAAATACTAAATTTACATCTCCATAGGGTATGCTCCATGCTGTCTTGCTCCTCAAAACAAATCCAACACACTGAGGCCATTTCAAATCCTCTGTTCCTCATAACCTTATCATCAACATAAACACCTTGTTGCACCTTCCAAATATTACTAGCAATGCCAGGGTGCAAAAATGGTTTCCAAATGAACTTAGGCCATGTCAGAGCTGGTTCTGTTGTTCTTATCTTTTCCACTGCAACATTGGTTAAGAATTGTCCACTTTTATCAGCAACCCATACTCTTTGATCCTCTCCACCACTAGATTTAGGTAATGCATCCATGGAAATACAAGATTGCATCTCAACTGGAATAACTCACTTTTTATCCTGCGGTATGATGAGTGATAAAAAGTGCATATTTCTATATATTTTTTTCTTGGCATTTAACTCATCTTTTGTGCATTAATTCTACATTTTATCCCATATTCTGTATTTTCTTTGTTTTCAAGAATAAATATTTTTATTAATTAATTTTGCATTTTTAGGTAATAAATAAAGACTAGATGAGTTGCGGAGAGAAAAGTGTAAAGACACGGAGAAAGCCGGCGGAAACTCTGGAGGAAAAGAAGTGCAGAATGCGGTATGGAAGACTCAAGGATGAAAATGGGCTCACAAAGGAAGAAATTCTTCTTAAAGAATAAGTGGGCTCAAGATTGTTTAAGCCCAAACCCATTTTCTAAGCCTAAAATCAATACCCAAACCCGTTTCTCTCCTTCACCGTCAGATTGAATCCATTCCATCATCCAACGGTCGCTCCATCAGAGTGCATCGAGTTTTGATGTTCCTGTCTAACACTATAGTACCCAACTCCATCTCAGACCGTCAGTTTTGATGTATCCCAGATCCAAAGGTCGCTTCATATCCATTTCCATCGAGCCGTTGGATCATTCTTTCATCTTTTCATCCTACGCCTTTCACCATCCAAACATCAAGACTTGATGAGCCTTCTCAACACCCAAGAACCCAAATATATTAACCCAACCAAACACCCCCTACTCCAAAAATATCGAACCCATCTTCTTCTCCTCCCTTCTCTGCACAGCGACGCTGTCGCCATCACCACCACCTGCTCCGTCTGCCACCACCACATCCACCACCAAAGCCATCATGGCTCCTACCAACTAAACCCATCCCCTATATCACGTCCTATATCCCTCTCAACGACTAATTTCACCCATTTTCACAACTCTAATCCCTAGCTGTGGAGTTGGTGAAATAAGTTGATGAGATGGATGTAATTGAAGCATGGGAAGGAGCAGAAGACGATAAGGAAGCATGAGTCGAGACTATTGGGAAGAAATCAGAGCTGTTAGGTGAGTAATTTCGATTCCTATTTCTCAACAGGAAACCCTAATTTTACAAATTGGGGATTCTTAGGAATTGATGATTACAACTAGAAATAGAGGCCTGGGTGAGTGTTATTGAGTAGATTCAGTGACATTAGGTAGGATTATTTTGATTTAATTTTGATTTTCACCAAACCCTAATTTCACTGTTTTGGGGAAAAGGGTGTTAACCCTAATTTTGGATTGTTGTATAAATAGGGATGATGGGTGTGTGTTAGAAGTCATGCCTGGGCTAGCCAGTGCTTCACCCAAGAGGACTGGAATAGCTAATGCCTCAAGGGTTAGTTCTTAGTTTAAATTGTTTTGTAAATTTCAGTTCATTTTAGAATTTAATTTCAGTTCATGTTCTAAATTAATCTGCTAGGGTTTAGATGAAACCCTTAATCACATGTTAAGATAATTCAAGTTCATATTATTGTTCTTATAATGCTTCATAGATTTAGGGATGCTAGTTAGCTACATTGATCAAATGAACCTGTGATAAGCTGTACTGTAAGAAGACAGTTTATGCTAGGGGGAACTAGTGAAGTTGGTTGATAAGTTATCCATTTGAGATCCCACCATAGAATAAGAACTGTGCTTAATTGAGAAAGGAATGAGAGTTAGCTAATTGAACCAAATTAGCCTGTGATAGGTTGTGCTGTAAGAAGACATCCTATGCTAGGGGTGAGTTAGGAAGATTAACTGATAAATCATTCTTTGTAGTTTTCTCTGGAAAGGAACAAGAACATAATTTGAATAAATATTGCCTTAGCATAGGAATAAAAAGGTGGATTCAAGACCCTAGTAGTGTTACCACAACTGTTTACTTTGATCTTCTTTGCTTCTTTTATTCAATGCACTCTTTCCATCACTGCCACTGTTTTACTTTGTTTCTTTGGCTCTTTACTTCACTGCCTTGCACTTAGAGAGTAGCTTAGGAGAATTTCAATACACACCCTAGTCCCTGTGGATTCGACCCGTATTTGCACACTCACTACAACAGACCCTGTGCACTTGCAGGTATCATTTCTGTGATTCTTTTAGAGAGCCACCAAGTTTTTGGCGCCGCTGCCGGGGACTTGGCATTGTGTGGTTGCTGTTTTTCCTTGCTTTCTTTTGCTGCTATTCCCTTGCATATCTTGCATTTAGTATAATCATTTAGTGTAAGCATTTATCTCATCATAACTTGCATTCATTACTGCATATTCATCTTTGCATTGCATACTCATTGCATCTTGCTGTCCTGATTGCATATCAAATTTGCATATTAGTCATCTTTACATTCTTGCAGTCAATCTTGCGTTACAGTTCTTGTTCACTGCCTTTCTTTGCTGTCCTTGACATTTTTGTTGAGTGACCAGGTACTGTGACCTTGCTGTGAGGCTGAGAACAAACCTCTGGTGCTGTTGTGCTGCTGTGAAGCCCAAATGGTGCTGCTGCTGTTACATGTGGTGCTGCAGCAGAGCTGCTGTTGCTGAAGCTGTTGCCCCTGCTGTTGTTGTTGTGACCTTGCCACAAACTGACCTGGTGTTGCTGCTGTTTCCTTCCAGGCCAAGCCTATTGTTGTTGCTGAGTTGATCTTGTGTTGTTGTCTGCTGCTGTTGTAACTAGACCAAAACACAACTGGGCTACACAAGCTTAGGATGATCCAAAGCCCAACTGGGCTTTTGCAACCAAACTGAACAGCTGGACTGTGCTTAAGCAAGTAAGCCTAAACCCATTAAGAGAACCCAAACTGTGGGCTTCCATTTTTCTTGTGGGCTTGTAATATTAAACCCAACATTTGGGCTTATATTTTCTGTTGGGTTTGTAATTAATTTCTTGTGGGCTGGTTTGTTTAATTTCTTGTGGGCTTGTGGTTTTAGATTGATTTGGGCCTGTTGTTTTAATTAAAGAAAACTGAACTTTTGAAAGCCCAGTTGGGCCTCATATTTTAGTTAGTAGCTAGCCAAAGCCCAACTAAATTTCTGGGACTGTGGGCTTAACATCCATTTGAAAACTAAACATTTACACTGTGGGCTTGACCCAAAAACAGAAAACGTTTTCAAAGCCCAGTTGGGCCTCGACCTTTGGCTATTTAAGAGCCCAAATTTCAAATTGTTACCTGGGCTTGTTTCTGAACTGTGGGCCTGAACCAAAGTTCGAGTGGGCCAAAATTTCAAAATTCCAAAAACCAACAGTGAGCTTTACTCACCAGCAGTGGGCCTGTTTTTCAAAAACGTAGCTGGGCTTCGCAAAACCCAACAGTGGGCTTGGTCTCCTTATCCCATTAAAAACCAAATGCCTTTTTCCCTAAAAACCAAATTTTCTTTTTCCCTAAAAACCAAAATTTTCTCTTTCCCATTAAAAACCAAATGTTTTTCTCCCATAAAAACCAAAGTTTTCCAAATGTTTCCCTAAAAACCAAAATTTTTCTTTTTTCCATCAAAACCAAATGTCTCCCGACAAAACCAAATTTTTCCCAAAAAGTCCAATCCCATTAAAAACCAAATTTTCTTGTATAAAATCTAGTAGATAGTTTCTTAGTTAAATCTTTTGTTTCTTTTGTATATATAGTGCTAATCCAATATGATCTCGGCTAAAAAAATGTTGGATTTTTGCCTTGAATAATGGAGTTCTAATCTTGCTTTCGTCGAAATCGGGTATTCTCTTTCCTTTTTCTCTACTCAGCATAATCCTCTCCATATGTTGTATTATAATTCTTTACATCTTTTGAAACATTGAGGACAATGTTTAGTTTAGGTTTGGGGGTATAGAGTAGATACCACGATCACATGCCATAATTGAAAACAAGAACTCCTTCTTTTTGAATTCTTTTTGAAAAAATTGAAAAAAAAAATTAATTAAAAAATAAAAATGGAGCTCATTTACCTTGAAATGTTGAGTCTTTTGCAAATATGTATTTTTATTAGGATTCTTAGTCTAGATATTTAGGCACCCTGATTCTAGCACAATTTACATAGTGATAAGAAACTTGCACACGCACAATCTACCAATACATGTATAGCCTCGATCTTCAAGGTGTTTGATAGGAAGTTTGATTGCCAATCACTTTAGAATACTGAATGAGACTTGACTAGCTTGTTCTTTGGTTGGCTGGGATAGAAGTTGGAGGATACGTTAAAAAAAGCAATCATAGAATTTGACCGGATGCATTCAATAAGGGCTACCTCTTGCTAAGAGTCATGTAATTATTTTTTATTTTATTTTTTGTTCATGTATCAAAAGTGTCACTATGTTGTAAAGATCAAAGTTATTTCTTACAAAAAAAAATAAATAAAAATAAAATAAAAAAATATACATATATTTATCAAAAAAAAATAATAAAATAAAAATAAAAAAAACTCAAGTATTTATTCCATGTTTTGTCATGTTAAAGACAATAGTTCTCTCTTGTTCCAAAAATAAAAGAGAGTAATCAATGTAAATAAGAGTCATGTAAAGAGTCATATTTTTCTTGTAAATAGTCTTGTAATAAGCAAGGAGGGTGCAGCCATCGATGTATAACGCGGGTAAACTGAAATATCACCAACTCATTGGGTGAACATTCACAATTCTCGTAAAGCCGGACAGCTAGCTTGGCCTAGAATTCAGTTCTTAGCCTAAAAAATATCTCTTGGTGATTAGTAGTCATAACTTCAGGTCATTCTAGAAACATGTGTAGATACACTTTACACTCTTATCACGTGTCTTTATTTGTTATCAGTGCTAGGATTGTGCCTTTGATATCTAGATTGACATCTCCATTTTGCTGTGAGCTTAAACTGTCTTGCACATGTCACATTTGATGGAATATGAGCTTATATTTTGTCCTAGAACTTTGTAGGTACGTTCTAAGCAAACCTTCACGCGACTTCACTCGTCCACTAGGGACACTTAGTGGTTTAAAAGGCTTAGTGCATATGCTAAATGCATTCGAGAGACCAGCGACAGTGGTATAGGTAGGATTTCCTTAGTTTTTTTTTACTTGAGGACAAGTAAAATTCATGTTTGGGGGTATTTGATGAGTGCTAAAAAGTGCATATTTCTATATATTTTTCTTGGAATTTAACTCATCTTTTGTGCATTAATTCTACATTTTATCCCATATTCTGTATTTTCTTTGTTTTCAAGAATAAATATTTTTATTAATTAATTTTGCATTTTTAGGTAATAAATAAAGACTAGATGAGTTGCGGAGCGAAAAGTGCAAAGACACGGAGAAAGCCGGCGGAAACTCTAGAGGAAAAGAAGTGCAGAATGCGGTATGGAAGACTCAAGGATGAAAATGGGCTCACAAAGGAAGAAATTGTTCTTAAAGAATAAGTGGGCTCAAGATTGTTTAAGCCCAAACCCATTTTCTAAGCCTAAAATCAATACCCAAACCCGTTTCTCTCCTTCACCGTCAGATTGAATCCATTCCATCATCCAACGGTCGCTCCATCAGAGTGCATCGAGTTTTAATGTTCCTGTCTAACACTATAGCACCCAACTCCATCTCAGACCGTCAGTTTTGATGTATCCCAGATCCAAAGGTCGCTTCATATCCATTTCCATCGAGACGTTGGATCATTCTTTCATCTTTTCATCCTACGCCTTTCACCATCCAAACATCAAGACTTGATGAGCCTTCTCAACACCCAAGAACCCAAATCTATTAACCCAACCAAACACCCCCTACTCCAAAAATATCGAACCCATCTTCTTCTCCTCCCTTCTCTGCACAGCGACGCTGTCGCCATCACCACCACCTGCTCCGTCTGCCACCACCACATCCACCACCAAATCCATCATGGCTCCTACCAACTAAACCCATCCCCTATATCACGTCCTATATCCCTATCAACGACTAATTTCACCCATTTTCACAACTCTAATCCCTAGCTGTGGAGTTGGTGAAATAAGTTGATGAGATGGATGTAATTGAAGCATGGGAAGGAGCAGAAGACGATAAGGAAGCATGGGTCGAGACTATTGGGAAGAAATCAGAGCTGTTAGGTGAGTAATTTCGATTCCTATTTCTCAACAGGAAACCCTAATTTTACAAATTGGGGATTCTTAGGAATTGATGATTACAACTAGAAATAGAGGCCTGGGTGAGTGTTATTGAGTAGATTCAGTGACATTAGGTAGGATTATTTTGATTTAATTTTGATTTTCACCAAACCCTAATTTCACTGTTTTGGGGAAAAGGGTGTTAACCCTAATTTTGGATTGTTGTATAAATAGGGATGATGGGTGTGTGTTATAAGTCATGCCTGGGCTAGCCAGTGCTTCACCCAAGAGGACTGGAATAGCCAATGCCTCAAGGGTTAGTTCTTAGTTTAAATTGTTTTGTAAATTTCAGTTCATTTTAGAATTTAATTTCAGTTCATGTTCTAAATTAATCTGCTAGGGTTTAGATGATACCCTTAATCACATGTTAAGATAATTCAAGTTCATATTATTGTTCTTATAATGCTTCATAGCTTTAGGGATGCTAGTTAGCTACATTGATCAAATGAACCTGTGATAAGCTGTACTGTAAGAAGACAGTTTATGCTAGGGGGAATTAGTGAAGTTGGTTGATAAGTTATCCATTTGAGATCCCACCATAGAATAAGAACTGTGCTTAATTGAGAAAGGAATGAGAGTTAGCTAATTGAACCAAATTAGCCTGTGATAGGTTGTGCTGTAAGAAGACAGCCTATGCTAGGGGTGAGTTAGGAAGATTAACTGATAAATCATTCTTTGTAGTTTTCTCTGGAAAGGAACAAGAACATAATTTGAATAAATATTGCCTTAGCATAGGAATAAAAAGGTGGATTCAAGACCCTAGTAGTGTTACCACAACTGTTTACTTTGATCTTCTTTGCTTCTTTTATTCAATGCACTCTTTCCATCACTGCCACTGTTTTACTTTGTTTCTTTGGCTCTTTACTTCACTTCCTTGCACTTAGAGAGTAGCTTAGGAGAATTTCAATACACACCCTAGTCCCTGTGGATTCGAACCGTATTTGCACACTCACTACAACAGACCCTGTGCACTTGCAGGTATCATTTCTGTGACTCTTTTAGAGAGCCACCACGGTAGCATATTCACCTTCATTCCAGTATTCTCTTTTACATAGTTAGATTCAGTTTCATTCCCTACACACCACCTGACATCTTCTTTTAGATAATTCCAATCCCACTTTAAACCTTTCCATACATAAGATTGCCTTCAATTACTGGTCCAAAGCCCATGTTTGTCTTGAAATTTATCATGAAAGAATAATGCCCACTCTTTCTTTGAGTTTACAATTCTCCACATCATCTTCATTAGTAAGGATTTATTAATTACTTCAAGTCTTCTAATGCCAAGCCCACCTTCTACATAAGGAGTGCACACTTTTTTTCCAAGCTAATGTCTTAAATTTTCTACAATCACTATCTCCACTCCACAAAAAGTTCCTGATAAGTTTCTCACACACTTTGATCACAAAAAATGGCATTTATATGTAGACATATTACATATAGGCACACTGCATAATACAGATTTAACTAAAACCAATCTACCTTGAAAGGACAACAGTTTACCTTTCCAAGCTGCCATCTTACTCTGTAATATTTCAACAATTGACCACACCATAGCATAAGTAAATTTTCCTGGAGCCATAAGTACCCCTAAATATTTATCAGGAAATTTTGCTAAATCCATATTAATCTGTTCACTAATCATCTGTTTTCTCAGCTGAGATGCTCCATCTACAAAGCCCTTACTCTTAAATCTGTTGATAACTTGACCTGAACTAGCTTGATAGCCATCTAGTAGCTTGAATAAACTTGTAAGACTCCTTTTTACTTCATTACAGAAAATGAATACATCATCTTCAAAAAATAAATGTGTTGGATGTATTCCTTTCGAAAAAGCGGGGGTATGACAACCACACCCAATATTTTGTTCGGAAAACTGTATGGTCTAACTTCAATATAATTCCAAGAGAATTAACTCGAAAGTCAGACTCAATCAAGGAAAGATATCCAAGAGTTATATCTCTTTCTCAAATCAATCAACAAATCAACAGGAATGAATCCGTAAACTGATTGGCATGAGAATAACTTGAACGGTACCAAAGACCAATGTTCAAGTGTCAATCAATTTATATCAACAACCAAAGGTTGGATTTACCAAATGATTGAACTACGCACAACCTGTGATATTTCAATTATATAAACAAATATAAAGCGCAAAAGAAATAACACAGACAACAGAAGTTTTGTTAACGAGGAAACCGCAAATGCAGAAAACCCCCCGGACCTAATCCAGATTTGAAGACCACACTGTATTAAGCCGCTATAGACACTTTCCTACTACAAGTTAACTTCAGACTGGAATGTAGTTGAGCCCTAACCAAGTCTTACATTGATTAAGGTACAGTCGCGTTCCTTACGCCTCTGAATCCCATCAGGACTCTACACACTTGATTCCCTTAGCGGATCTCACCCACAACTAAGAGTTGCGACGACCCAAAGTCGAAAACTTATAAACAAATCTATGTCCCACAGAAAAGTCTATTCTGACAGATAAATCTGTCTCCCACAGAAGTACCTATGAAGTTTTTGTTCCGTATTTTGATAGATCAAGGTGAACATGAACCAATTGATAATACGGTCTTATATTCCCGAAGAACAGCCTAGAAATATCAATCACCTCACAATAACTTAACTATATGGTAGTAGAATAAGTTATTATGGAATCACAAAGAATGAGACAAAGAGATTTGTGATTTTTTTTTATATCTTGCCTATCAGAGATAAATCTCGAGCAAATCTTAGAGAAGATAGTACTCAATACGATATAATAAGTAAAATCATGAATTCCAGATGAAGTCTTCAAGTCGTTAACCTATAATGGTTTTTGAAAAATCTAGGTTGAAGGAGAATCGACTCTAGTCGCAACTAGGACACATGAAAGTGTCGGGATTAGGTTTTCCAGTTGCTAGAGTTCTCCCTTATATAGTCTTTCAAATCAGGGTTGCTTACAATCAAAGCTAAGATAGCTTAGTAACAAAGCATTCAATATTCACCGTTAGATGAAAAACTGATTTAAGATTCAAGCTAAGTTTGCTTAAAACCAAAGCAATATCTGTCCACTGTTAGACGGTCTTAGCTTGTTACACACAAATGAAATATACCTTAATTTAGATATGGGTAATCGTACCTAAACGCGTATATTGAGTTGGCTCAACAATAGTTAATCGACTTTAGCCATATGAATACTTTTGTATTAACTGCATTCATCTAACACTTCTAGATCAAATATGATGATCAATCAAACATGAATGATAACAAAATGAATCTAATTGTGTTACTCATAGAGTTGTTCAATTGTATATATCTCATTGAAATATATAAGAAACAATTGAAGCAAAATCGGAAGTATTCATGAGAATCAATTCATGAACATCAAGCCATAGTTTGCATTCCTCAATTTATTAATATATTTGTTCATGAGTATGAAACCATACTTAAATGATTTTAGAACTTAACCCACTAAGTTTGCAAATGGGTATGCAAACTATAGTTCAGGACTTTGATCTTGTCCAGCAGTTTGCAAACGGGTACACATACTACTGTCCCGGACCTTAACTCAGGTAGAACCGTTCGCATACTGGTATGCAAACTTGGTTCCCGGACTTTAACAGTTAAAACCGTTCGCATACTAGTATGCAAACAAGGTTTCCGGACCTGAATCATACCACAACATCTTGCATACTGATATGCATACTGTGTTATATCCGGACAATGGTTAATTGTTCTAAACTCCCATATCAATCATTGAAAAATCCTTAGAAGACGACAATAGCTGTCTCACACAAACTATTAACTTATAAGTAATTTTCAAGTGATCGAATGATCAATACGAACATTCTGAGTCGACATCAAATGACTGTCTTACACAAATCATGTAAGATGTTTCAAGGCAATTTTCACATGATCATCTTTTGACTTATTATTTAGTTTCCAACAAATAAATTGTTTCCAACTAAACTCGTCAAGAATAATGATGAGCGTAGCTAAACCAAAAAGCTTCCAACACATATTTCGAGAAATGGATAAGCGAGATAAACTCGTCTCTAAATATCAAATGTGTATAATATAAATGTCTATATAGCTATACGACTTAGTCTCATTAGGAGATAGAATAGAATAGACTTCTGAGTGATAGATAAGTTTTAGTCTCCACATATCTTTTGTTGATGAAGTTCCTCCAAGCTCTCCTCAGTAGATATTCGTCTTCAATCGATGAACGCCGTGAAGTCTAAACCTAAACTACACATTCTATCCTAATCCGAGACATAACTATAAGTAGACTAGAAATCAAGACTTATAGTTTTGATCACCTAAACTTGACAAACAAGCTTGAGATAGCAACGCTTGCGAGTTTGATCGATCAGTGCTATAACACCTTTTCTGATAACCATTGGATGCATTTTACCTTTTTTAACTAAAGTTGATATATTTTTGCTCATCACATCTTCCATCATCACAAATAAAATTGGAGATAAGGGGTCTCCTTGTCTCAATCCCTTCCAACAGAGAAGAAACCACATGGACCCCCATTAACCATCACGGATATTCTTGCTGATTCAAACAAGATAATCAACCATTCACACCAAGCTGAAGAGAATCCATACTTCTGTAAAACCTTGATAAGAAATTCCCAACTCACAGAATCATAGGCTTGAGATATTTCTAATTTAATCCCAACATTGCCACCTTTTTTTTTGAATTGCATCTCATTTACCAATTCTGAAGCCAATGGTACCTTCTCATGTATACTTCTTCCTTTAATATAAGCCACTTGTTGAGGTGATACCAATTTCTCCATAAAATGACCCATCGTTGTTATTATTTTTGTGAAGATCTTAAAGATTACATTACTCAGACCAATTGGTCTAAACTGATTTGCAGTTCTTGCACCTTGAGTCTTTGGTAATAAAACTAAAAAACTTGAATTCGTTCATTTAGGTACTTCTTCTCCAACAAAATTGAATAGCAGCTGCTATATCATTTTGAATTTTTTCCTAGAAACTTCTATAAAAAATACTTGAGAAGCCATCAGGTCCTGTAGCACTCTTTGGATCCATATCAACATCAGGATTGTCATCCAATTTCAGTTGATCTTCCTCAGTGATTATTTTTGGAACAACTTCCAATCATTATTCAACTATGTTAACATTTTTGAATTCAAATTTGTTTTGAGAGTGAGTAACTAAGGAATTTGGAATTTGAGTTTGATCAGCCATCACATTTCCTTTTTCATCTCAAGCTCACAGATTAGATTTCTAGCATTTCTTATCTTCATATTTCTGTGAAAAAACTTGTATTAGCAGATCCTTCAGTTATCCACTTAAATCTGGATGTTTGTCTCAATAATATATTAGCTTGTGCTTCTCTGCTAGCATGCTCATTTTGAGCTTGAACTAGTTGATTCAAACCATCTGTGTCAAAATGATTAATGTCAGATAACTGCATTGCAACCTTTACTTTCTCTTCAGCTTCTTGGATTTTAACTCTTACATCCCCAAGGACCTTCCAATTCCATTCTTTTAAGGCTTTTTTTTTCAATTCCTTCAGTTTATGCAAAGACTTGTAAGCAGGATCACCTTCAACTTTATTATCCAACAATCTTTAACAACTTGCAAGAAGTTAGGGTGACTTTTTCACATCTTTTTAAACTGAACAAAGTTTTAACTCTGCAATACACTATAATCTATGTAGCTAAATATTTTTCATGTATAATGTCGCTGGAGTTAAGCTCCAAGTTTTTGAAACTTTTAAAGATTCTAGTAATGATAGCCAGAATCAGCGTTTTATTACGTCACTACAGGGGTAGTCAAACGAGATTTCAGAGGACTTCTGGGGAGTTCCCAAATCTACTGTTAGTCTATAAGGATTTTTAGAGAGTCTCCCAATGTCTCTTTTTATTCGTTAGAGATTTTTTTTAAATCATTGAAATTCTCTAAAATTCCATGTTATTGGATTAAGAATTTGTAATAGTGGCTTTAACACCCCTGTTATTCGAATAAGAATTGAAAGTCATTGATTTGTTGTTTTTGGAGATTTGGGGAGACTTTTTTATGAAAATAGGCATGGTTGAAATCTCTCCTCAAGAGGTGATATTTTGGGAGACTTTAAAATTTGGAAAAAACTTGGCAAACATGAGAGTCAAGATAACAATGCTTCCCTATTAACCGAATTATGGAGGATTAATATTCGACCCAACTATCAATATTTTTTTTTGTCATGGATATCCAACGAACAAGTGTCATTGTTGCATGTTTATCCAACCTAGTTATCATCGTGAATCTTATTCAACCTCTTAAGAGGTAATCCTCCTTTATTTCAAATGGATGAAAAAATTAGCATGGATCTAAATGGAGCCTCCATCTACAAGAGATTGTCGTGAATGATGAGTATATTCCACCGTGCAACAAATGATTTTGAAGATAGTAATTAGATGTGAAGAGATATATGCCAATCGTTTTATTTTTATTTTTATTTTAAAGATCAAAGAGATAATTGATATCCAGGATTCTGATTATGATACGCAAGATTAGTTACTGCACATAGATTATTTTTTGTTCCATACATACACAGCAATTACAAAAATTCTCATGCAAATATTTTTAGAATTTTTATATTTTGATGAGATATTATACATTTTTTGTCTCTACAAATCACATAAATTCTTTGCAAATCTCATATTTTTGTCTCCATAAGTCACAAAGATTCTCTAAAATACTCTCAGAGAATCACTAGAAGTCTCTAAATTTTTAGAAAATCTCTGGAAATCACTCAAATTACACATCTACCAAAGTATATATAAATCTCGTTTGACTACCCTGTTAGATATAATGACATTTCCATGAATTGGATAAGAAGCTTTTAGAATCTTGGAATCTTCTACTACGGCCAGATTCTGCCAGGGAAGTATGTCGGGTTCCATTTATTGCAGCTGCAATATTAAGAGCATCCATCTCAAAAGTTACGTGTTCTAGTTTCAGTGAATGTCCCGCATCATAGCTTCCAACAGCTTCATATATTCAGCCTACCCAGCACTCTTTATTGCCCAATCATCCTCAAATGAGTTGCTTCTTGAGATTCTTCTAGCCAACTGATAATTCATTCCTTCGCGGCTTCGCCAGTAATTATCCCAAGAAACTAATATACCACACGCCAAATAATGAGATTCTTGTAGTCTCGTGATCACTGGGCTTTGGAGAGGGAGATAATTACTGACGTTTTTCACGTACGGCCGTATAAGGGTGGTTCTGGTTTCCATTAGTGTGCTTCTTGTCGTCATCAAAAGCCAAAATAACTAGATTTGTATCTTATCTTGACACACGTCTTTGTAGTTGAATGAATACTTTATGGATATGCATGGGGTGGTCATGTTGCATCTGTTGCGCAACAACGCTCTCCTTAGTCTATTTATCCACAAGATATATTGGCTGTCTCAAGCAAAAGTAGGGTGTCGTTAGTATTTTGTTTTCGTCCATTGATATTGTGCAAAGTGTCAGTCATCCATTGACGAAACCTTAGGATTAATCATTGGTTGTTATAAGCTGTAAGAGAGTATTATCTTCTTTTTTATGCTTTAATGAAATAGAATTCGTTGGCTACGCTTCCTAAAGCCAGATATTGACCTGATTCATTGATTCAGGAGGTGTTTACACCAATCCTTCCATTTCTATTTGTTAATTTGTTGTAATAATACAACAATTGGCATCAGAGCCGTTTTATCCACAATTTTTTTTTTCCAATGACGCTCAAAGATGTTGCTGATAAAGCTGCTGCAAATGAAGCCGCTATCAATCAACTTAGATCGGAACTGAAATCACTTTCCACAGATCTTTCTTCACATATTGTACTGTGAAGGCTAGTTTCAAGGAACATTTACAGGATAATAATCGAAATCTCATTCAATTACTAAATAAATCCAACATTCATTTTCGACATGAGGATACAAGTGGTTCACAGCACCAGGATGATGATGACAACCCAAATTACTTCCATCAACATCACTCTAACTTTGTCAATCACCACCATCGAATTCCAAAGCTCGATTTTCCACGATTTGATGGAGAAAATCCTAGAGGATGGATCCAGAAAAGTGAACGTTATTTTCAACTCAATGACATTGAGGAACACATGAAGGTTGACATAGCTGCTATCTATCTTGAAGGTAAGGCCGAGAAATGGTTTCTTAATTTTCAAGTTAATCGAAATCGCATTACATGGAAAGATTTGTCTACTAATCTTTGTGCTCGATTTGAAAACCCTGTGGAGGAAAATTTTGTTGGCAGTTTCAATAAATTGGTGCAAACTGCTTCTGTAGATGAGTACTATGAAGAGTTTGAATCAGTCAAGGCCTTAATGTTAAGAATGAACCCATCTTTGAGTGAATCTTACTTTGTTATGAGCTTTCTAAGTGGTTTAAAGGATGACATTGGCAAATCTGTGTCAATGTTTCACCCACAAACTTTGACTGATGCTTTTTCATTAGCTAGACTACAAGAACAAAAACTTCAATTAGTAACTCCATCACCCAGGCCATTTTCAAAATCCTTCAATACCCCTTAAAACTACAATAAAACATACACTCCTGGATCCTCATCACCTAAGCCAATTAGCACTTCACCTAAATCCAACCCTACGACACCAAAATCTTTTTTCACACCTCAACAAAAGTCTGCACCAACACCTACTACCATTAAAAGACTTACTCAGGAGGAAATGGATAAAAGAAGAGCACATGGGTTATGTTACAATTGTGATGCTGTATATATACCAGGGCATATTTGTAAAGGGAATAAGAAAATCTATATGCTTCACATGGACTCCACTGAGTCACAGGATACTGAGGAGGAGGAAGAAATTTTTGAGGAGGCACCAAAATCTCCCTTACAATTTGATGTTGAAATATCTCTCCATGCTCTCACTGGATCTGCCACTGGTGAGACAATAAGAATACCATGTATTATCAACAAGAAGACTGTTTCTGTCCTTATTGACACAGGTAGCACCATCAGCTTCATTGATAGCAAATTGGCTTCTTCAATTCAATGTATTTTCACACCAACTCCACCTATGAGGGTCACTGTTGCTAATGGAGACCAGACCACCAGTTCAGGTATTTGTTCTAAATTACAATGGAGCATGCAATGATATAAATTTGTAGAGGACCTCAGAGTCTTGCCACTAAGGGGTTGTGACATAGTACTTGGAGAAGATTGGTTAAAAACTTTAGGTGATGTACTTTTCAACTTTGCAAAACTCAGTATCTCTTTTATCCACCAAAATAAGAAAATCACTTTACAGGGCACCACTTCTAAACACTCATTCTTGGTGATGAGTAGTGAAGCAATAAAGAAGTACTTCTACAACAATTCACATGGATTAATGGCTCAATTATTCTGCATCTCTTCCACCTCCACAACCCCTAAAACTCCAGAACCTATACTTCCACTTCTCCGAGAATACAATGATATTTTTCAAGAACCCTCTACACTTCCACCTAAAAGAAGTCTGGATCATTCAATTCCCTTACAACCACTTTCATCACCTGTAAAACAAAGAGCCTATAAGTGCCCATATGTCCAGAAGGGAGTAGTGGAGGAACTCATTAAAGAAATGCTTCATACTGGAATCATCCAGCCAAGCCACAGTCCTTTTTCTTCCCCAATACTTTTGGTTAAGAAAAAGGACAACACATGGACATTTTGTGTTGATTATAGGACACTTAACATCATCACTATTAAGGATAAATTTCCTATACCCATTGTAGATGAGCTTCTAGATGAACTGCAAGGGTCTGTCATTTTTTCAAAGATTGATCTTAAAGCTGGTTATCATCAAATCAGAGTTCATGATCAAGACATCCACAAAACAGCATTCAGAACTCATCAAGGACATTATGAGTTTAAAGTCATGCCTTTTGGCCTCACTAATGCTCCTGCTACATTCTAAGCACTGATGAATGAAATCTTTCAACCATATTTGAGGAAATTTGTATTGGTGTTCTTTGATGATATTCTCATCTATAGCCACAGCATGAGTGAACATTTGGAGCATCTCAGAATAGTTTTTTCCTTACTCAGACAACATCAGCTATTTGCTAAGATGTTTAAATGCTGCTTTGGACAACCTTCACTGGAATATTTGGGTCATATAGTTACAGCTGAAGGAGTTTCTGTAGAGCCAACAAAGATTGCATGTATGCAGTCTTGGCCAGTCCCTAAAAATCTCAAAGACTTAAGAGGTTTTCTTGGCCTCACTGGATATTATAAAAAGTTTGTGCAGCACTATGGAGCTATCAGCAAGCCCCTCGCCAACCTTCTTAAGAAGAATTCATTCTTATGGAGCTCAGCTACTACATATGCATTTGAGGCACTTAATTTAGCAATGAGCACTACACCTGTCTTGGCTTTGCCAGACTTTAACAAACCATTTGTGGTTGAAAGTGATGCTAGTGACCTGTGCATTGGAGCTGTACTACTTCAGGAAGGTAAACCTATAGCTTACTTCAGCAAGCCATTAGGACCTAGAGCTAGAGCACTCTCAACTTATGAAAAGGAATTCTTATCTATTGTTCTGGCTGTCCAAAGGTGGAGACAATATTTACAAGGCCACAAGTTTATCATCAGAACAGATCATCAAAGTATTTAGTATTTCCTTAACCAAAAAATTACAACTTCTCTACAACAAAAATATCTCATGAAACTTTTGGGATTTGATTATGAGATACAATATAAGAAGGGTACTGCAAGTATTGTTGTTGATGCTCTTTCTAGAAGACCAATACCTGAAGCTTCTTGCAATGCCATATCTCTTTCTACACCATCATGGGTGCAGGATGTCCTCCATAGTTGTGAACAAGATCATAAAGCAGCCCATCTTATTTCTCAGCTACTTCTCCAAGCTGATAGTGTTCCTCACTTCACCTACAAGGAAGGCATCTTAAGGTACAAGAACAGGCTCTACATTGGCACTGGTGGTCAGGTCAGACACGACCTCTTAAATTCCTTACATGCTTCTATTGTGGGTGGCCATTCTGGTATGCAGGCCACCTATATTAGAGATAAGAGCCATTTTTATTGGCAAGGAATGCTCAAGTATATATTGTTATTGGTATCCCAGTATGACATTTGCCAGAGGAATAAGAGTGACAAAACAACTAATGCTGCGTTACTACAACCTCTACCCATCCCAGATCAAGCATGGCAACACATCACCATGGAATTCATTGATGGCCTCCCTATCAGCAACAGAAAAACTGTCATTTTAGTCATTGTTGATAGACTCACAAAATATGCTCATTTTATTGCTCTGCAGCACCCATACACTGTTGCTTCAGTGGCACAAGCTTTTCTCAATAATGTGTTCAAACTACATGGTTTACCCTCCTCCATTGTGTCAGACAGAGACAAAGTGTTCACCAGCAACTTTTGGCAGGATTTGTTCACAACATTGGGAACTGAACTGAACTTGAGCACTGCCTATCACCCTCAAACTGATGGGCAAACTGAGAGAGTTAATGCCTTCTTGGAGAATTATTTGAGGTGTATCTGTGGCCACAAACCAAGCAGCTGGAGTCAATGGCTGGCATTAGCAGAATGGTGGTACAACACCAGCTTTCATAGAGGCCTCAAAATGTCACCATTTCAAGCTTTATATGGGTAAGTACCTCCTCACATGGCTTTTCCAACTACTGCAACAACTTATGTAGCTGCAGTAGAACCATACTTACATGACAGAGCTACTATGCTAGACTTACTCAAGGAATCACTAAGCAAGGCTCAAGAACGTATGAAACTATATGCTGACAGTTCCAGAGTGGAAAGATCATTTGTGGTAGGAGATCTTGTCTATCTGAAGCTTCAACCATACAGACAGGCCTCTGTGTCCCTCAGAAAAAAAATTTAAACTTTCAGCAAAGTTTTATGGCCCTTTCAAGGTACTCCAGAAGATTGGTAATGTAACCTACAAATTGTAACTGCCATCTAGTTCTCGTATCCACCCTGTTTTTCATGTCTCCCAGTTGAAGAAACACATTGGTCTACAACATATTCCTTCTTCTATATTACCTGTTGTCGATCCAACTGGAACTGTCATTATGTTGCCTGAGAAAGTGTTGCAGACAAGAACCATCCTCATCGGAAAACAGCTGGTGTCACAGGTTTTAATCCAATGGAAAAATTCTTCACCTGAGGAGGCTACTTGGGAAGCAATCTCCAACATAAAGGCTCACTATCCAAGATTTATCCTTGAGGACAAGGATTTTCTTCAGGGGAAGGCAATGTTGCATCATGTTGCGCAACAACACTCTCCTTAGTCTATTTATCCATGAGATATATTGGCTGCCTCAAGCTAAGAGTAGGGTGCCGTTTGTATTTTGTTTTCGTCCATTGATATTGTGCAACGTGTCAGTCATCTATTGACGAAACCATAGGGTTAATCATTGGTTGTTATAAGCTGTAAGAGAGTATTATCTTCTTTTTTATGCTTTAATGAAATAGAATTCGTTGGCTGCGCTTCCTAAAATCAGATATTGGCCTGATTCATTGATTCAGGAGGTGTTTACACCAATCCTTCCATTTCTGTTTGTTAATTTGTTTGGTGGGAAAGAACTCCTCAAGCGACTAGAGAAACGTTGGAAAACAACCTGCGTAACAAGCACATGATGAAAGTTATCATTACCGAACAAGAATATACGTGTGCACTTTGGATTATAACTAATATAACTACCTGTTTATCTTAAAAATTAAGACAATTCTATTATTGGTAAAGGAAATTTGGTCAAAAAATGTACAAATTCTAAGAAAAAAAAGATTGTCCAGATTATGAAAAGCTCCAAACTAAACATGAGACAAATTGTACCAAGTGTTTAGTGAAGGGTTGTAGTCGTCCGGTCAAGAGTGTAAAAACAGCGTTTATGATGTGATGTTCTACAATTCCAACAGTCATTTTGTTGACATTGAAGTAAAATTAATGGATCTTTTTAATCATGCTTAATGCGTATTTGATACTAGCGTCAACAAGTTTCATGTTTAAGCTTCATCAATAACAAACAGATAACGCTAATCTTCTTAGTTAGTGATTAATTCAGCACCCGTTGGACAACTTGCTAAAAGAATTCAAAATCATGTCTGTCGATCCTCATGTAGCCAGATATGTTAGAGAGATAAGGCAACACCCCTAGTTTGTAAGGTGCCACTGAACTTGGTATCATCAAACAGTTAAAACCTCAACGGACAAGAAGAGAAGTTCAACAAAAATGGAATTTTATGCTTTGCAGCACCAATTTTATGATTCAGTTTCCAAATTGCTATTCTCCACGTAAAACTCATTTACACTTCGAAACTAGGGGTGTTTCTAATCTATGTCCGAATTATTTGGTCACATCCCAGTATACTCCAACCCAATCCGACTTTATAGTTTGATTGGTTTTCATCTGATCCAGCTGAGATTGGTTTGGATCGGATTTGATGATCAGTTTAGGAAGATTGATGAAAATGTGACCTTGATACTCCATTTTCCAATGGCAATCTCCAATACAGCAGCCATATATAAAATGCAACATCAATAAAACGCTAATATAGACTGAACATATTAGTCAAATCATGCAAGGTTAGTTAAAAGTATTAATTTGAACTGGTTTGACTTTGTATATCCAATCCGATTCAATCCACTTTTGACATTACTCATCAATCCAACCGATCCAATGATCTTATTAATAAATCGTTTTAGAATGTGGTTGGATCGGACCAATAGGCTCGGACAATCTGTGTACAGTGTACACCCCTCTGATCAGCACTGTAAAGCTCAAACGAAAATGGCCTCCTGGATTCCCACTGCATCCAGATTTTCTTTTCTTTTTTACTGTTCTAGTCAAACCTCACCCAGAGAGAATTAAGTCACCTACACACCAACCATTTTATTAACATTCAACTAAGAAAAAAGATTGAAATTTAGAGGAAACTCTTTACTTCAGAAATGGCATTTGTATTTACATTCAATTCCTTCAAATCAAGCTACAACAACCAACTCAAACACCTAAACTAAAAACTCTTCAATTTTTTCAAGAACATGATGAAGAAACCGAAGGAGAAAAACAATCAAAATCGGATTTTCTCTATTAATAAACTAACAACTAAACCAACACCCGCTTCAGTTTAGAAAATCTTCAGAAATAACTAAGAAGGATACACTTCTAGTCGTTTAGAACAATTCGTACAGAAAAACCTTCTCTTAGTTTTAAAACAGAGTGGTAACCAACAGAACCTCCATTGAACTTCAACATCCATAGATTCTACTATCCCACCACAGTATGGACATAATCCTGGTGCTTGTTTTCTTCCCAAAATATGCTCTTCTCCACTGCATATAAACAGAAAACACATCTTTCTTTCTCTTCAAAATTCTTTCTCTTCACTGCAAATTAATGGAATTTTTCACTTTCCACTCTGAATTAATAAGTTTTGGAAGTGTGGGTTGATGGGTTTTTGGTGATTTAATGATTGTAGAATGAGAACTTGGATTCTTGAGTTGAGAAGCAGAATGACTTATATAATAATAATGTTTGGGATCTAACACTAAGGTATGAAGAATGAAAGAAGGGTCTATTTATAGAGATACAGATTTTTCTGTTTGCATTAGTGACGATTTTATCCTTCTAGATAATTCGAGAATTATGCGGATCTTGAAATGATGTTTTACGCGTGCGTGGAGAAATTTCGGTAAGCTGGTGGTAAAATACGCGTTGGCGTTGTTAAAATCAGCTCGTTGGACATTTGCTTCTGTTGGTTTCTGAAGATTGCATGATAACATAACTGTTGGGGATTTGGCTTCGAGCCGGTTAGACCATTGGCTTCAATGAGTGACGTCGTCGAAATTCAAAATTCACTGTGAAGATACTCAGGCAGCATGTTTCAACTTAGCAAAAAAAATCAGGCAGCATGTTTCAATTTCTTGCAGCATACCAAGAACGACCCGTATTATTTTTCTTTTCTTTTGGATTCAAACGTTTGTACATATTATATACCGAAAATGATAGAGCTCCCGAGAGTATATCCGGATTGAGAGAGAAAAAATTGGTGGGCCCCAAATCTACCCCCTATTGTCTCTGGTGGGTCCCAAGGCTGTATGTCTCGGAACACAGGCCGTGATTTAAATTCGGTGGCTCTATCATTCCCTATCATATACTCCCTCCGTTTCTAATTAGATGACCTAGTTGTAGTTTGCACAATTTTTAAGACAAGAATGTTAGTAAAACTTAGAAATGATTTATCTCTTAAACTATACCACAGTTTTTCGTAAACTTGATATCATTGAAAAGCATTTTAAAACACCTACGTAACGAATATAAACATAACTATCAAATTATACATATTTCTTATAGTAACAAAAATAGGTCATCTATTTATGGAACAAAAATTAAAACCAAGTAGGTCATCTAATTAGAAACGGAGGGAGTATTTCTTTTTGATTCAAGCCAACAATTTAACATGGATTAGTAGCTTTCAGTCTTCGCTTGTATCTTAGGTAGGGTTTTAAGCGTTAAAATAGACAGTGCTACTGGGGAGGTGACCCTAGAGTGAGGTAACGATGATGATGATAATGGATGTTAATGACATATTCATGTACAAGGGATATTCACTAATCATGGATTAGTGCTACATTAATTAACATTAGTTGAACCCTTTTCACCGTATATTTTCTTTGGCATCTTGAGAAATATACCTAAATTCATAGAAAATAAACGACTAAATGGTTTATATTCCGTTTTTTAGTAGAATCTAGGTTTTTAGACTAGTAATATGATAGTATTATGGGAATAGGTCGAGTCTGACTTTCTAGTTAATACGTACGACACCCATTTAGCACGTTCCTCCCTTATTCGTTCCCATAAACCTGCTTAATTGACTAGAGTTTCATTTTATGAGTATTCCTGTTTTTAAAAATAACAAAAAGTAAGTTGGCAACTATCATCAATTTGTCCTGGTGACATGCTGAACAGTGAAAGCCAAGTTAAACATTACCCCATCTCTCTCTCACCCCTTTACTTGCGGGCTTACTGCAGTGCAGATAAGTTTGGCAAATGCTGCGAGCAAGAATTTTCTATAAGGTTTCCGTTAGACAAGTTTATCCCGTTCCTATTTCTAGAAGAAAGATCATCTTAGCTGACCAACTTAGATATATACGTATCATTTTTTCTTTTTTCTGCAGCATTTCTATACTATCAAGGATAATACTGATTATTCAGCTTGATATCCGTCTGAACAACAAACTTTTATCATTAATTTGAGTCTATATTGTTTTTCCACAAAATCTAGTCTATCCCATTTATTGCTATTTGCAGCAATATATAGCTTAGCGAAAAGTACATAAATGATTTTGAGAAATTTCGACGAAATATCCTCATTCATTTTCCTCCACAGATATATGCAATTGAAATGGACCGATGAGGTCGTAGAGTTGTAATTTATTGTTATCAAGTATCGCGTAGGTCTACAGTGCACACAATCTTGCTATCCAACTGGCTGGCAGTTGATGAATGAAAATTGTTTCGACAGTGAAATGTAATGCTTTCGCAATAGAGTTTGGTGCAAAAACAAAAGATCAAGGAAAATGTAGTTTACAACATTTTTGAAAGTGTCCCTCGACCACCTGTAAAATGATATAACTAGCAGAAGAGACCTTAGAAAAAAAAAAAAACTTTTGAACAAACAGAAGACTTATACTGAATGTGGTTTGATTAAGACATTGAAATAGTCCCACATGGAGCACATTGGGTGCCTCTATCCTTCTGCAAACCCTAACAATTGGCATCATAGCTAATGATCATACCAACTGTGATCTGCACTCTGCAAAAAATTTGGCCCCTTAACATTCTAATGCTAATGATTTGTCCTTCAGTGATTCATGGAATGGTTGTAATGGTTGAAATGGTGGGAATTCCAGTTAAGAATTGGTGGAGTTTTTTTAGACTTGATGATTAATTGTAATATAATCTCTGATCACTTCTTAACGATCCCGATTTCCAGTCGGTTGTTTCTATCAATATGCGAGACTTGCCTCTTTTATGAAAAAAAATAAACAAATATACCAGTTGTGATTGATGAATTGCAAGTAGCTTAAGAAAGCAAAGGCTTGTAATAAATTATTATTGTATTACTGCTTAGCGTAGTACCATTTAAAGGCCCCTAATGGGGTACCAAATTGCTGGGGACAAAATAACGATTGAGACCATTTGGCATGCACGTGTTGAGACTATCGGTCTAGATCACGTGTATTGAAATTTTCTATCTAGGTCACTAAAATAATAAATAAAATTCAAAGGTTGATTTCTTCGTCGTTTAAAAACTAAATATATTGTTCTTCGTCGTATTATTATTGAAAAACGGGTCTAACAATCATACCCAATATTTCGCTTAACAATCTGTATGGACTAACTCCAATATACTTTTAAAAGAATCAACTAGACAGTCAGATTCAATCTTAATAAAAAGTATATCAAAGAGTTATATCTCAAATTTCTCGATTCAATACTTACTCAAGCAAATAGAAATCTGCGAGTCTAATTGAATACAAGAGAAATCAACTTGAACGGTACCAAAGACCAATGTTCAAGTATCAATCAATTTCAATCAACAACCAAAGGTTGGATTTACCAATTGATCGATTCAACGCACAGCCTGTGATATTTCTATTATATAACAAAATATAATGCGGAAAAGAAATAAAACAGACACCAGAAGTTTTGTTAACGAGGAAACCGCAAATGCAGAAAAACCCCGGGACCTAGTCCAGATTGAACACACACTGTATTAAGTCGCTACAGACACTAGCCTACTACAAACTAACTTCGGTCTGGACTTTTGTTGAGCCCCAATCAATCTCACACTGATCCAAGGTACAATTGCGCTCCTTACGTTTCTCATACCAGCAGGATACTACACACTTGATTCCCTTAACTGATCTCACCCACAACTAAGAGTTGCTACGACCCAAAGTCGAAGACTTTAAAAAACAAATCTGTATCACACAGAAAAGTCTACAAGAATAGATAAATCTGTCTCCCACATAAATACCTACGTGTTTTGTTCCGTCTTTTGACAAATCAAGGTGAA
This sequence comes from Papaver somniferum, assembly GCF_003573695.1. Classification (NCBI taxonomy): domain Eukaryota; kingdom Viridiplantae; phylum Streptophyta; class Magnoliopsida; order Ranunculales; family Papaveraceae; genus Papaver; species Papaver somniferum. Next base: position 200,499,366 of record NC_039364.1, on the reverse strand, counting down.
CAGGAACCAATCGATAACCCGGACTTATATTCCCAAAGAAAAGCCTAGAATTATCAATCACCTCACAATAATCTTAATCTACTAGCGAAACAAGATATTGCGGAATCACAAACGATGAGACGAAGAGTTTGTGACTACTTTTCTATCTTGCCTATCGGAGAAATTAATCTCAAGACCATCTTACGATTGTACTCAAATACGATAGAAACAACAAGATCAGATCAATTGCTAAGGATCGAGTGTAAATTGTTTTATGCTAAAATCTTGTTGGTAAGTTCCAATTGATGTGGAGGAAGACAAATAGAAACAAGTTTTCCGTCAACAATTTGAAGAATTATTGAAAGATGAAAAATCAAAGCCATGGGCTATGGAAAACTGTATGTATATGAAACCCATTTCTACATAGATTATTTTGTCCCAAATTTTAATTTGGATTTAATCAATTTTGTTCAATTGAATTTAGGGTTTACTGATTTTGGGGAGATCTATATGTTGGGTACATAATTGCTGAAATAAGGGTTTTTAATAGGGGAATGATTGAAATTTATGATATGAACTTTAGTGAATGTTTAATCTGAATGATTGTGTTTCACTGCATGTAATTTTATTTGCGATGGATGAAAGTTGTTTGGGTTGGTAATTTGTTTAGTTTGATTGGGTTTTTGGGCTTTTAGTGTACATGGTATTATCTTATTGGTGATGGAAGATGAAGACGAAGGATTGAAGTTCCTGCCATGTTAATTATAGATGAACAGGAAGGATGAAACTGGTTTTGGTAGTTATTGGTTGAGGGTATATTGTTTATGCATTAAGTTTTATTTGTGTATAGTCCATATGAAAGATGAGGCATGATTAATGTTGTGATTTCATAAGAACTGTTTTTGAATCACATACTTTTGTTAACCAAATTTAGGGAAGAAAAAGATGAACAATACTATTTTGGTGCCACATATCTTATGGATTGAAACAAACAGTACTAATTTAACTCGGTACTAGTTTGGTTTTGAATCTTTCAATCATTGTTGAGTCGATTCAACTCGGTACTAACTAAGGTGATTTCACTCGCGCCAGCTGAAATGGCTTACGATTTAAGGGCTGGAGTGTCTTTTTACATTGCCGATTTAGTGTCATATATCACCTAACGGCCGTCAGCCGTTTTTTTTTTAAATAGCGGGATGGAAAAGGTCAATTAATGGGCATTAAATAAATTACCAAAAAAATGTGGGAATTTTCTTAAATGTATTTCCCCATATGGGCATTTTTTTTAATTTCCCCATAAATAAACTTTGCAGTTTCTCTTCCACATGCATGATCCTCTTGGTTCTTCAACATTACTCGAAATCTTCGTCACTTCCAAGCACTCCAATGATTCCAAAGATATTCAAGGAAGCATCATAGTTGTTAAAGATCTGTAGCCATAACAATGAGAAAACAAAAGCTTTCTATCATTGTTACACAGTGTCATTGTATTATTACACAGCATCAAAGTTCAATTGCATCACAACTTCGACAACAATACTATGGTGATATGTATCACTCCCACTTAGTCAATACTTCATCTCACATGAAAACCACTCCCCCTTACATAATGATCCGAAAACCATATGTATTTGTAGTGTGAACTACACATTAATTCTCCCCCTTTTTGTCAATAAAATTGGCAAAGATATGAAAACTAGTGAGATCCTCACGAAATTTCCATAGAGACACTTCATGACCAAAAGAAAGTACATATCAACTTTTTAGATGCAATCATATAGCCGAAGCTAAATGCATTCATCAATGATTTTATAAAGATACAAGATAACCCCTATAATATTCCACATCCGCACTCCCCACAAAGATTTGGAAATTAAGCACAAGTTCAATTAAGAACTCTCCCCCATAAAATGTCATTATCGAGAGAACAACAAAAGCGACCTTACTTTCCCAAGAAAAAAAGGATTTCTTTGGACATTAACACATAAGAGTATGAATTTGTATCCAAAAACTCAATTAAATTAACTACAAGAGAACCCATGATTAATTTAATCGGAAATGCTCAACATAAGAGAACTTATGGAGCCGCACAGTACATACATAATAAATATGGATCAGGGAAGATCAATATTGTGGAATAGACAAAGATTTATTCTACTTCTCATCACCATTTGCACAATGACATATAATAGATATAATCTTTGTAAACAAAATCTCATCATATCTTCTATCAATATTTGCATAATGACATACAATAGGCTTATCTTTTGTTTTGTCAAAAGTTCATTCAATCGTTTATCAATACTTGCATATCGACATACGAAAGAATTAACTTTTGACCACGTATGGGACAATCATAGTTCACGGACGCAAATATACATATCCCATAACAATTTGCAATATATAAAACCATAAAGATTAATACTGCAAAAATCATCTTCCAAACAAACTTTAGAATTTAAGCAAATAAATCTAAAAACATTGAAGATGAAAATCGTTGGACATAGCTATGTGTAATCACAATAATGGCTATTCCAAACTCTAGTTATTCTTCTTAAAAACACAAGAATAAAATTCTCATAAGAAGATTTCCTAGACATTAAGACCTTTGAAAAATTCTTTATCGTCCCCGAACTCCTTGTCATCAACAGCCATGGGAACATATGGTTCGTGAAGAAAGGAGTCAATTTCAACAAACCTTCTAGGTTGAAGATGTCGAACCAGGGCCTTCTGAATTAGTTCTCAAGACACAAGCCTTTATTTGCTGAATCTCTTTTCTTGTCTCCTTCAACTCTTCAAGAACACCAGAAAACTTCTGAGAATTTGAAGGAACAACTCTTGGCTTCCTCACATTCCTTCCTTTTCTTTTCAAAGTTGGAGGTGACGGGGATCTTTCTTTTTCCTTCATGATTGATGGCTTAACAATCATATTAACACATTTTCCATCAGAAGACATGATGCTTGGAGTATCCATAAGCGTACGGATTTGTGAGAGGAAATCACACTTCAACAAGCAGTCTTAAGTTAAAAAAGAGTTTCAGGGAAGGAAAAAGGAATGTGGGGTTACAAAACCTTTATACACTTCAAAGGATTCACGTTCGTACAACTCATACCCTATAAAAGTTTGAATTGTCAATTTTAACCCTCTTTTATTAATTAACCAGGGAAGGCTTTTCCAATATCAATTAGATATGGAAAAATTCCAATCTTGCAAAACCAGGCAAAGCTCAAAAAGAAAAGAAAACAAATTTAAAACCATTTTTCTTTTTCAAAAACCTGTGATGTGCAGAATCTTGTCTCTTTTAATCAGGCACATGAGACAAGAGGCACTAACCAACACAATTTAAGTTGTGCTGGAATGAACAATAATCTGTCCATCACATCTTTTTTGATCGGAATTCATAGAACCATGTTTCTCATAGTTTTTAGACCATAACTTTCTTCCCAATGGTCTTGTCTTATCCTTGGAAACTAACTTCTTTGACGAAGATAAAATCTTACATACCTCTGCGGTCTTTTGAACAAGTTTAAGCTTGTTTGCTAATCGATTTGCTTTTCGTTGAAGTTTGTTGACATGTCTCAATTTGTGTTTGTACTTGTAACACTTTGATAGTTCATGACCTTTGAATGAACAATATGAGCATGTCAACTTGGAATATGATTCAGGTATCCGAGATGTGCAAGCTGCTAGACACACAGTTGAACCTGAAAATTTAGACAGAGAGTTTCCAACGGAAAGGTCAATTTCTTCCAGATTGGTTGAGTTCTCTTCTGAAATAATATGAAGATTGATGTATGTATTGCTGCAACTATCAAAATCAATATTTTCACACAGAAGTGCAACACTTGATTTTTCGTCGTCACTAGAATCATAGTTGTCAGACATTTCATCAAGAGTTGCAGCAAGATCTTTGTTCCCAGTGTATTTTTTACGATTTGGATACTCATTTGCAAAATGACCAAAACCTTTACACTTAAAGCACTGAGGCATACCTCGTCATCAGTCTCATCTTTATCCCTGTTTTTATGAGGAACACGATTATGCGGCTTAACTGATGACATGGATTTATCTCTGGAGAACCGTTTACTTCTCTTCAAAAGAAGATCCCTAAATTGTCTAGTGATCAACGAGACTGACTTGTCAAGATATTCATCTGATGAATCAGCCTCAGAAAGATCATCTTCAGAGATGCAAACACTTTTACTTTTATCAAGTAATTTAGTGTTCTTTTGTGCTTAGAAAGCAACATCCTTCCCAGATTTGGATGTATGCTCATGATCAAAGTTCTTTAGCTTCCCAACCAGAGTATTTCTGGAGAGCGTTGCGATATTATTTCCTTCAATGATGGCATGCTTCTTAGAATCGTATCTAGATGGCAATGATCTGAGAATTTTCGTCACAATGTCCTTTTCAGGAATAGTCTTACCCAATGCAAACGATGCATTAACAATTTCAGACACTTTGTGATTAAACTCATCAAATGTTTCTTCATCTGCCATACGAAGGTTTTCCCAACCAGAATTTAGGTTTTGAATCCTAACTTCTTTTTCACTGGCATTCGCTTCAAATACGGTTTCTAAGATATCCCAGGCTTCTTTATACTTTGGGCACGTAACCACATGATGTTGAAGATCTAGGGTAATGGCATGTATGATAGCATTTAAGCCGTCAGAATTTTCCTTTGCAGCAAGGATATCTTCTGGACTATATCTACCAATATCCTTAGGTATAGATACATTGCATTCTGTATTAACCGGAGGATCATAGCCATTAACAACACGTATCAATGTTTGAAAATCACGAGCTTGAAGAAAAGCACGCATAGCGATTTTCCACCATAAGTAGTTTGAGCCATCGAAAACTGGTGATAAGTTTATGGAGATAGAATTCATGTCCATAGAGTCAGATTGCTACAAACACAGACTTATGAGGTCTTAAACGTGTTTGCCGACTCTGATACCAATTGAAAAAGCGGGGGTCTAACAACCACACCCAATATTTCGCTTAGCAATCTGTATGGACTAACTCCCATATACTTTTACGAGAATCAACTAGACAGTCAGACTCAATCTTAATAAAAAGTATATAAAAGAGTTATATCTCAATTTCTCGATTCAATACTTACTCAATCAAATAAAAATCTGCGAGTCTAATTGAATACAAGAGAAATCAACTTGAACGGTACCAAAAACCAATGTTCAAGTATCAATCAATTTCAATCAACAACCAAAGGTTGGATTTACCAATTGATCGATTCAACGCACAACCTATGTGTTGATGGTGGTTTTTAGACAAAGGGGTAAAATCATAAAACCTTACGTATAGCATGACGTCACCGGTGACACTAAACACATTTATTAGAGTATTTAATGCACTTATGTAAAAATTACCAGGGTATCCTTTTTCAAATACTAAACTAGGGTTTCGACACACGAAACCCTAAGTCTACACATACCGCACGGCCATTGTGCAAAAGCATGGCAAACATGCCAAAATGCACGTACCGTGCAATCATCAAGCAATACATAGAAATTGCACGTACCGTGCCATCATTGCGCAAAAGCATGTCAATCATGCCACTCACACATACCGCGCAATCACTGCGCAAGAGCATGGCAAACATGCCAAAATGCACGTACCGTGCAACCATCACGCAATACATAGCAATTGCACGCACCGTGCAATCATTGCGCTTCATGGAAATCATGTCAAAACCAAGCCGCACAACCGCTGCGCATCATGGCAATCATGCCAAAACCAAGCCGCACAACCACTGCGCATCATGGAAACCATGCCAAAACAAAGTCGCACAATCGCTGCGCATCATGGCAACTATGCCAAAACCAAAGCCGCACAATCGATGTGCATCATGACAACTATGCAAAAACCAAATCTGCACAATCGTTGCGCATCATGGAAACTGTGCCAAAACCAAAGCCGCACAATCGCTGCGCATCATGGAAACCATGCCAAAACCAAGCCGCACAATCATTGCGCTTCACGACAACCGTGCCAAATTCGAGTTGCACAATCATTGCGCTTCACGGCAACTGTGCCAAATTCGAGCTGCATAATCATTGCGCCACACGCGTCACTGGCACATGCCAAGCGACGCTTGCGACCTAGCATGCCAAGCCGTGCAAAGCTAGGGCCAAACCGCCACACGCGCCATTGGCACAGGCCAAGCGACGCTTGCGACCTAGCATACCAAGCCGTGCAAACCTAGGGCCAAGCCGCAACACGCGCCATTGGCACATGCCAAGCGACGCTTGCGACCTAGCATGCCAAGCCGTGCAAACCTAGGGACAAGCCGCCACACGCGCCATTGGAACATGCCAAGCGACGCTTGTGACCTAGCATGCCAAGCCGTGCAAACCTAGGGCCAAGCTGCCACACGCGCCATTGGCACATGCCAAGCGACGTTTGTGACCTAGCATGCCAAGTCGTGCAAACCTAGTTCCAAGCCTCCACACGCGGCATTGGCACATGCCAAGCGACGCTTGCGACCTAGCATGCCAAGCCATGAAAACCTAGGGCCAAACCGCCACACGCGCCGTTGGCACATGCCAAGCGACGCTTGCGACCTAGCATGCCAAGACGTGCAAACCTAGGGCCAAGACGCCACACGCGCCATTGGCACATGCCAAGCGACGCTTGCGACCTAGCATACCAAGCCGAAATACCTAGGGCCAAGACGCCACACGCGCCATTGGCACATGCCAAGCGACGCTTGCGACCTAGCATGCCAAGCCGTGCAAACCTAGGGCCAAGCCGCCACACGCGCCATTGGCACATGCCAAGCGACGCTTGCGACCTAGCATGCCAAGCCGTGCAAACCTAGGGCCAAGCCGCCACACGCTCCATTGGCACATGCCAAGCGACGCTTGCGACCTAGCATCCCAAGCCGTGCAAACCTAGGGCCAAGCTGCCACACTCGCCATTGGAACATGCCAAGCGACGCTTGCAACCTAGCATGCCAAGACGTGCAAACCTAGTGCCAAGCCGCCACACGCGCCATTGGAACATGCCAAGCGACCCTTGCAACCTAGCATGCCAAGCCGTGCAAACCTAGGGCCAAAGCGGCTACGCGCGCCATTGGCACATGCCATGCAACACTTGCATTTTGGCATTACCACTTGCACCCGATGTGCAACCTACAGCCAAGGCATTCCACACAAGCCATTAGCACATGCCATGCAACCCTTGCACTTTGGCATGCCGCGCCTACATCAAAGGCCACGATTCCTCTCAAGATGCAAAATCTCGATCGTCGAAGGTCGCCACTGAGCCGGCACATCTCTCAAGCTCAACTTATCAAACACCAGAGACATGCTACACGTTTTCCACGAAAACACTCGAGACATAAATACATGTCACAAACTGGGGGATGCTCTTTAGGGTTTTGGTTTGGCAGTTTACAGCGTGCGGCATACACAAATGCTCGTTTCAAGACAGTGTATTAAGAATAAAACGGTTAGTAAATGCAGGAAGTAATGGTGAAACGCTCTTTCATTATGGAACATCAATTCTATCAAATTCCATCAATACCAGGCGTTACCACCTCTTCCCATTTAACTCATCTGTTTCTTTTTCTTACGAGGCCAGAGTACGTTTCACTTAGACTTGTATAAATAGGTCTTACCTATTTCCACCAAGAGGACAAGTTTTTGGCCAGGAGAAATATAATACTCAGAAAGGAAACTCTACTAGCTTTCCCAAAAGCTTTCACCTTCTGATACAAGTCAAGTACTACTCTTCCAGAACTGTTCTGGTCTCAACACTCTCTTTGCTTCCCTTCCTAAACCATCCCTTCTCTTCCTCTTTGTGACTGAAGCAAATCCGGAACGACCATTTCTTGGTTTAGGCCGGAGTTGTACAGATTGATCTCTCGAATCTAAAGTAGTCCCGTGCAGTACATTTGTTTAGGGTTTAGATTTGTTTCTCACTCACCTACCGAAATTACCAAACTCGGCAGAAATGATTTTCACCCATAAATAATTGGCGACCACAGTGGGAGGGTTGATCTTTCGGTTAAAATGTCAGTTTTCAATCCTCGATCTCATATTTCGATCCAGGCATCAGGACAGCAGAAGCGAGCGATCTGATCAGGGATTCACAACTCAACTACCAGACAACCTGGTTACCAGTCGCAAACCGCAAGAGACGGCTGAGGACTTCACGGAAACCGAAAACAAATGATCCAGTCATCAAGTGACTGAAAACGACAAGGGACTTTCCACAATCACGGCGGTGCTTCTCACAAAACTCGATCTTACACACAGAGGATCCCTTTTCATTAGGAGATCCGAGAAACCGAGTAAGTCTTGCTTAGATAGAATATATGGTTTACAATTTCAAGTTTTCACGGGAATGATAAAACCAATAGCCATGTTATATTTCATCCCATGTCATCTACCAACACGCAATGTTCAAGATTCCATATCTTCCCTGGGATGTTCGTATCGCTTACAATCATAACCAAAAATGACATCATTCTAAAACGTTCATCCTGAATAATAACCCAAAACCCTCATAGGCAACACTTGTCTATCAACCCATAAATCCTGAAAATCAAAACCATAAGCCAAGTGTTTCATTTTCCTTTCAAACAAAAAAAAACACAGAAGAATTTTAGAAGACATAAGTGCATCCAAAGGAAGCCATTCAACAGTGGTTTGCTCTTTTCGAAGAAGACGTCCTTCGTCATTTGGAGGACCGCCTGTTTCAGCTCCAACTCTTTGGAAAACATTCCAATCTCCGCCTCTTGTTGTTTGACCACGTCCGCAGAAGGACCTTCGCGGTAATATTCGAAGAGAAGAACAATATTTCTTTATGGTAGGCATACCTATGACTAGGGTCTGCACCAACACAAGCAACGCTGGAGTACATACCTGGAATATGCTGGCCCACTTTATTGCTACAGCGCCCACGCCGGAACCAGCGCCCACGCCAAGCCAGAGTCGTGCCAAGCCAGCGGCTTGACAAGCCAGCGCTCGTTACAGCAAGATCCAATGCTAACAACTTGCATCATTCCAGCGCCGCAACTTGCATCTTTCCAGCGCCGGCAGCTTGCATCTTTTCCAGCGCGCTGACAGCTTGCGTCCTTCCAGCGTCACACTTGCACTTCCAGCTTGCATCTTTACAACAACTTGCATTTTACAGCAGCTTGCATCTTCCCAGCGATAGCAGCTTGCATCCTTCAAGCGTTACACTTGAATGCCCCATAGGGAATCAGCAATCCGACTTCGTCACACGTAAAGATCAGGAACAACTTCTCCAAAATCGAAGCAAAAAAAAATCAGCAAACCCCCTGAGTTCATGAAGATTCTCTTCCTGTCAAGAGACGCATGATTTCTGGGGACTCCCAAATCCCAACCTCTCCTAGAGAGAACGATTGAGAGATGGAACTGGGGACTCCTAACCACTATCCGCTTGAAGGGCTTCCAACCTTACAACACACTGGTTGACGCAGCCTCTCCAGCGGCTCCGCTTCAATGTTCACTTCAACAGCCACTCCGCTTTAAGATTCGCTCCAACAGCCGCTCCGCTTCGGCGTTCTCTCCATAAGATTCTCTAGGATCCGAGGACGAAACTCCAGCGTATTTACTCCATAAGTTTCAACATCCTCTCCAAGAGCCGAGGATGCTTCAACACCGCTTCTTCCTGCAAAGGGTCGTACCACCACGCTCTCCATGTCAAGGAACATGGTCACAGCTAGCCAATCTTCAGAGTTTTCTCGCTTACGCATCCATCCAATCCTTTTACTTCCACGGAAGCCCATACAATCCCATCCAACCTACTTTGTTACCACGACAATGTAGTCTCTTCTGATTACATCTCATACCAATAACTGTTGTCGCTCATTCGTTGATACCAGCCAGAGCTTCACCACAGCAACAATTACTACAAAGATGGAAACACGTAAACCATACTTGAGGACTGAGGATATACACGGAATCCCTTCATTGTCAAATCTCAGAAGACACAGTCAACCAAAAAGACGTACCCACAACAAGGTCATCTACTCTTCAAGGGTGCATCACAAGAATATCATCACCTCTCTGTCTAGAAGACGCCTTCGACACTTTACGAGGCCGCGGAGGATCCCAAGCCTGCAGTATCCAGAATATTTCATCATGTAATTTCTGAGCATCCCAGTGTCACATCCAGAAGAGTACGATAGGCTTATATCAAATCCCGTGGACAGGGATTCAAGGCGATGTAATGAAAGTAGGTTACGCATGGGGACTACCAGCATGAGACGCTTTCACTCCCCTCATCCAGGTTATTACTGATTTCAACATCATCACTGTCGAGGTTTTACGAGCCACGGGAATTTCTCAACATGAAGCCGTACATGGGCACCGAAGACTCCAAAAAGCACGCCAGAAGGTTACATTCACATATCCATCTATGCCATCATATTAAACCGAAGTATAACTGGGGACTTCTCGCCGCGTCCCATTCCGTACGATAGTCCAAGATTCAGAAGATGGTTCGAAGGATATAACTTGGAACAAAGTCCCGGGAGACTTGATAGAAGCGCATCGGAAATGGAACGTCTCCCTATTTCATCCAGGGGCGCCAGAATTTTTCAACCATGCAAGCATTCACAACACATCATCATCACGACTAGAGGGTCCACTGAACAACCTAAGGTCGAGGATGGACCGACGACGCAACCACAATCTCCAAGATTATCCCTGACGTGATCGTTTTCGAGCATATATTTCATCCATCCGTCCCAAGAATACAACGAAGTTTTGGTAAATTTTGGAATCCACTGGAGAGACACTGCAGACGAAAACACGGATCCAGACGAACAACAGAAAAACAGAAGAGGTTCGATACCTCTTTTCATGTGGACAGAGTTTTTAGAGCTTGAACAGAATGAAGATTCCTTCTTGCTCCATGAACGGGAATATGTGACTGGCGCGACTATGCCACCCCGGGCCCGCAACATCCCTCATGACTTCTTCCTGATTTTTCACTGTCTGGCCGTTTTCACCTCCCAAGCGATCTAGAAACCTAAATATCTCCAAAGGGTGTGATAGATAATTCTGTTTCGTGTCCGATAAAGGTGCGGACCATCAAAATCCTAGTTCGTACGCGGATTCTTCAGCGATTCTAGTAAAGGGCGCTAATTAGGGTTTCGACGTGTCAAACCCTAAACTGCAAGCGCTTCCCTTCCAAAGCGCTTCCCTTACCAGCTCCATGCCTTGCCAAGCGCTTTACAGACGGCCCACACCCACTCCAAGCTCCTTGATGCTGACAAGTCCCTCTCACACAAAGTCTATGCTAGCAGCTCCGCCTCGCTTTCCAAAGCCTGGCCCCGAAGACACCTAGTCGTACTGGGATTTGTGCAAAGCTACCAGATGCAAGGATTGAGAATTCTACTTACGTCTCGAAAAAGGTCAGGCACGTTTCCTTAGCCCTCTTTCACGACTTACTGTCTCAGTTCTATCCTCGTCTGTCACCATCTTATGCTTACCTCGCAACAAGGCCCATGTTCCAAGCTAAGTAGGGGACTTAATGTTGATGGTGGTTTTTAGACAAGGGGTAAAATCGTAAAACCTTACGTATAGCATGACGTCACCGGTGACACTAAACACATTTATTAGAGCATTTAATGCACTTATGTAAAAATTACCAGGGTATCCTTTTTCAAATACTAAACTAGGGTTTCGACACACGAAACCCTAAGTCTACACATACCGCACATCCATTGTGCAAAAGCATGGCAAACATGCCAAAATGCACGTACCATGCAATCATCAAGCAATACATAGCAATTGCACGTACCGTGCAATCATTGCGCAAAAGAATGGCAATCATGCCACTCACACATACCGCGCAATCACTGCGCAAGAGCAAACCAAACATGCCATAATGCACGTACCGTGCAACCATCACGCAATACATAGCAATTGCACGCACCGTGCAATCATTGCGCTTCATGGAAATCATGCCAAAACCAAGCCGCACAACCGCTGCGCATCATGGCAATCATGCCAAAACCAAGCCGCACAACCGCTGCGCATCATGGAAACCATGCCAAAACAAAGTCGCACAATCGTTGCGCATCATGGCAACTATGCCAAAACCAAAGCCGCACAATCGCTGCGCATCATGGCAACTATGCAAAAACCAAAGCTGCACAATCGTTGCGCATCATGGCAACTGTGCCAAAACCAAAGCCGCACAATCGCTGTGCATCATGGAAACCATGCCAAAATCAAGCCACACAATCATTGTGCTTCACGGCAACCATGCCAAATTCGAGCTGCACAATCATTGCGCTTCACGGCAACCGTGCCAAATTCGAGCTGCACAATCATTGCGCCAAACGCGTCATTGGCACATGCCAAGCGATGCTTGCGACCTAGCATGCCAAGCCGTGCACACCTAGGGCCAAGCCGCCACACGCGCCATTGGGACATGCCAAGAGACGCTTGCGACCTAGCATGCCAAGCCAAGCAAAGCTAGGGCCAAGCCGCCACACGGGCCATTGGCACATGCCAAGTGACGCTTGCGACCTAGCATGCCAAGCCGTGCAAACCTAGGGCCAAGCCGCCACACGCTCCATTTACACATGCCAAGCGACGCTTGCGACCTAGCATGCCCACCGTGCAAACCTAGGGCCAAGCCGCCACACGCGCCATTAGCACATGCCAAGCGACGCTTGCGACCTAGCATGCCAAGTCTTGCAAACCTAGGTCCAAGTCGCCACACGCGCCATTGGCACATTCCAAGTGACGCTTGCGACCTAGCATGCCAAGCCGTGCAAACCTAGGGCCAAGCCGCCACACGAGCCATTGGCACATGCCCAGCGACGCTTGCGACCTAGCATGCAAGCCGTGCAAACCTAGGGCCAAGCCGCCACACGCGCCATTGGCACATGCCAAGCGACGCTTGAGACCTAGCATGCCAAGCCTTACAAACCTAGGGGCAAGCCGCCACACGCGCCATTGGCACATGCCAAGCGACACTTGCAACCTAGCATGCCAAGCCGTGCAAACCTAATTCCAAGCCGCCACACGTGCCATTGGCACATGCCAAGCGACCCTTGCAACCTAGCATGCCAAGCCGTGCAAACCTAGGGCCAAAGCCGCTACGCGCGCCATTGGCACATGCCATGCAACACTTGCACTTTGGCATGCCGCGCCTACATCAAAGGCCACGATTCCTCTCAAGATGCAAAATCTCGACCGTCGAAGGTCGCCACTGAGCCGGCACATCTCTCAAGCTCAACTTATCAAACACCAGCGACATGCTACACGTTTTCCACGAAAACACTCGAGACATCAATACATGTCACAAACTGGGGGATGCTCTTTAGGGTTTTGGTTTGGCGGTTTACAGCGTGCGGCATACACAAATGCTCATTTCAAGACAGTGTATTAAGAATAAAACGGTTAATAAATGCAGGAAGTAATGGTGAAACGCTCTTTCATTATGGAACATCAATTCCATCAAAACCAGGCATTACCACCTCTTCCCATTTAACTCATCCGTTTCTTTTTCTTACGAGGCCAGAGTACGTTTCACTTAGACTTGTATAAATAGGTCTTACCTATTTCCACCAAGAGGACAAGTTTTTGGTCAGGAGAAATATAATACTCAGAAAGGCAACTCTGCTAGCTTTCCAAAATCTTTCACCTTCTGATACAAGTCAAGTACTACTCTTCCAGAACTATTCTGGTCTCAACACTCTCTTTGCTTCCCTTCCTAAACCAGCCCTTCTCCTCCTCTTTGTGACCGAAGAAAATCCGGAACGCCCATTTCTTGGTTTAGTCCGGAGTTGTACAGATTGATCTCTCGAATATAAAGTACTCCTGTGCAGTACATTTGTTTAGGGTTTAGATTTGTTTCTCACTCACCTACCGAAATTACCAAAATCGACAGAAACGATTTTCACCCATAAACACTATGATATTTCAATTATATAACAAAATATAATGTGGGAAATAAATAACACATACACTAGAAGTTTTGTTAACGAGGAAACCGCAAATGCGGAAAAACCCCGGTACCTAGTCCAGATTGAACACACACTGTATTAAGCCGCTACAGACACTAGCCTACTACAAACAAACTTCGGTCTGGACTGTAGTTGAACCCCAATCAATCTCACACAGATCCAAGGTACAGTGACGCTCCTTATGTCTCTGATCCCAGCATGATACTACACACTTGATTCCCTTAGCTGATCTCACCCACAACTAAGAGTTGCTACGACCCAAAGTCGAAGACTTTGCTACGACCCGGACTTATATTCCCGAAGAAAAGCCTAGAATTATCAATCACCTCACAATAATATTAATCGACTAGCGAAACAAGATATTGCGGAATCACAAACGATGAGACGAAGAGTTTGTGACTACTTTTCTATCTTTCCTATCGGAGAAATTAATCTCAAGACAATCTTACGATTGTACTCAAATACGATAGAAACAACAATATCAGATCGCAACTACAGAGGAAATAGTTGGGTCTGGCTTCACAATCCCAATGAAGTCTTCAAGTCGTTAACCCACAGGGTCTCGAGAGAAACCTAAGGTTAAAGGAGAAACGAATCTACCTTACACAACTAGTATCACACAAAAGGTGTGGGGATTAGGTTTCTCAGTTGCTAGATTTCTCCTTTATATAGTGTCCAAATTAGGGTCTGCAATCTAAGTTACCTTGGTAACAAAGCATTCAATATTCACCATTAGATGAAAACCTGATTAGATTCAAGCTAATATCTTTCAACCATTAGATCCAACTTAGCTTATTATACACAAATGAAATGTAACTATATTTAGGTTTGAGCAACCGTACCTAAACGTGTACACCTACTTGGTTCAATAATAGTTAACCGCTAGTTAGCCATATGAGCACTTTCAAATCAACCTTATTCATCATCACCACAACTAGTTCAAATGACCCAAATGAACTAGTTAGAGAGTTGTTCAATTGCTTAAATCTCATAGAAGTATACAAGACACAATCGAAGCAAAATCGGTTTTGATTCACTCGAATCGGTTCATGAACATTATAGCCACGGTTTCCAAAGATTGCATTCCTTAATATATAAATGTTTTAGTTCATGAAAAAACCGATTTTAGAAAGTAACCTACCTAAGTATGCGAACGGGTACGCGTACTTAAGTAACCGGATTAAGTTTGTTTTTCACTTCCAAACTCCAGCAGAAATTCACGGGCGTGAACTTTCCGCCAGTTGCGTACGGGTACACATACTGTCCCGGATTTCCAACAACCGCCAGTACGCGTACGGGTACGCAGACTTTGGGTTCCTGGTTATGGACTTTTACTCAAATGTGAAAAACACACTATTCTTATATCTAAAGATGGTTACATGTTCTAAACTCTCATTTCAATTATTGAAACATTCTTAGAGGATGTTATATAGTTATTATTCATAAACTATGTTTCATCAAAGCGATTTTCACGATATTGAAATATTCAACATAACTTTCGTCACGAGTAAAGATGAACTTGTCCAAAGCGAATTCTTACCAACACATATTTCGAGAAATAGATAAACGAGATAAACTCGGCTCAAAATAGCAAATGCGTATAGTCCAAGTCTATATAGAAATACGACTTTTGTCTTAAGATAAGAGATAGAGTAGATAGAATTTTGAGTGATAGATAAGTTCAAGTCTCCACATACCTTTTTGTCGATGAAGTTCCACCAGTTCCTTGAGTAGTTCTTCATCTTGCACTATGAACGTCGTGGAGTCTAGAGCTCAACTACACTTACTATCCTAGTCCGAGACTAAGCTATAAGTAGACTAGAAATCAAGACTTATAGTTTTGGCAACTAAACTTGATAAACAAGCTTGAGATAGTAACGCTTGCGAGTTCGACCGAGAAGTGCTCTAACAATCTCCCCCTTTGTCAATTTTAGTGACAAAACTATCAATACATATGGAATACAAAATAAATAAACTTTGCAGCTTCTCATCTACATGCTTGATCTCCTTGGTTCTTCAACATTACTCGAAATCTTCGTCACTTCCAAGTACTCCAATGATTCCAAAGATATTCAATTCAGCATCATCGTTGTTGAATATCCGTAGCCAAAACAATGAGCAAACAATAGCTCTCAATCATTGTTACACAGTGTCATAGTATTATTACACAACATCAAAGTTCAATTGTATCACAACTTCGACAACAATACTATGGTGATATGTACCGTTCCCTCTTAGTCAATAATTCATCTCACATGAAAACCACCCCCCCTTACATAATGATCCGAAAACTATATGTATTTGTAGTGTGAACTACACATTAATTCTCCCCATTTTTGTCAATAAAATTGGCAAAGGTACGAAAACTAGTGGGATCCTAATGAAATTTCCATAGAGACACTTCATGACCAAAATAAAGTACATATCAACTTTTTAGATGCAATCATATAGCTGAAACTAAATGCATTCATCAAGGAGTTTAATACAAGATAACCCCTAACAGCCGCACTCCCCACAAAGATTTGGCAATTAAGTACAAGTTCAATTAAGAACTCTCCCCCATAAAATGTCATTCCCGAAAGAACAACCAGAGCGACCTTACTTTCACAAGAAAAGAAGGATTTCTTTGGACATTAACAAATCACATGAAACATGAATTTGTATCCAAAAATCTCAATTAAATTAACCACAAGAGAACCTATGATTAATTTAATCGGAAATGCTCACATAAGAGAACTTACGGAGCCGCCCAGTATTTACATAAAAATATGGATCAGGGAAGATCAATATTGCGGAATAAACAAAGATTCATTCTATTATTTATCACCATTTTCACAATGACATATAATAGACTTAATCTTTGTAAACAAAAGCGCATCTTATCTTCCATCAATATTTTCATAATGACATTATAGGCTTATCTTTTGTTTGTCAAAAGTTCATTCAATCTTTTATCAATACTTGCATATCGACATATGAAAGACTTAACTTTTGACCACATATGGGATAGTCAAGGTTCACGGACGTAAACAACATATCCCATAACAATTTGCAATATATCAAACCATAAAGATTATTACTGCAAAATCAATCTTTGCTGTTAGAGGGTAGAATCAATCTTTTTCGCAGTATTTACACCAAGAATGGCTACTAAAGGCGTATAAAAATATTTTCTTAACAAAGAAGAACATACAAAGTCATTAATGACCATGCATCATAGTTCACATAAGATGATTGTGAACATTCAAAAATCCCATAGCAATGTGTACTACTGTCCATTCTTGAACTTTCTTCTTTGTGGTTCACTAACAACATTCTTGTAAAAGCTACAAATGAGATTAGATGAGTAGTACTCTCAGGATCCAAGTGCCCAAGTCCAAGAGAAGTGGAACAAGTGCGACGAAACGGAGGAAAACACTCAAAAACAAGAGACAAGACAAAGACCAATGTTAACTCATCCAAATTCAAGAATTCTCATCTCTATTTTGAAGATAATTCAAACAGGAAGAGAATGCAAAACGAATGAGGTCATTCCGAGTTTGGATGAAGAAATTACGACCAAAAAAAGTTTCCTCAAAATCGATGTCTACGGGCAAGTATGCATGCCTGGTATGTGTACCATGAAGTCCAAACATCCTGAACTGCTATTTTCATCCATAAACATTTAAGAACCTTAAACACAGATCAAGTTAGGTAGAAATGAACGATAAGCAAGGTACATGGATCATTATAAGTACTCTAAGCAAATAAAAACACAAATCTTGCTCAAGTCTATAGACATACCTTTTTATAACAATCCAATCGTTTCTACAGCCTTACTGAACACAATCTGTGCACCTCAATTCTCGTGCTTCCCTCACCGTATACAAAGCAGGGCATTCCTTGGTGAGGATGCACTAACAACACACTAAAGTTGTGTTGAGTAGTGTTTTAAAACTCGGACTGGACCGGCCGGTTCAACCGGTGAACTAGTAGAGAAAAAGGGTTGGGTCATCCTTGACCCACTAATCTGCACTAAAACCTAGTGAACCGGGTGACCCGTCCGGCCTAACCGATAAACCAATTGACCCAGCTTGGTTTTTGGCCAATCCACCCGGTTGCTTAAAAAAAATAAAAATAAATTTAAAAAATTCCTTTCTCTCTGAAATAGATATGAGAGAGCAATTGATGTATTTCATTCAAAAACACAAAATCCATTGTGAGATATATATAGTCTACAAAAAGAATGGTTGTTTCATTTTCAAAATTATGGTTACAAATGTTTGATTGATCTTCAATTTTGTTGGTATAGGATTTTTTATAATAAATCTTCAATATCACTTAAAGCTAAAGCTACTCTTGATAGATATGGTGTTATGTGATAGAGAGGTAGTGAGGTACGTAGAGTTAGGGAGAGGGGCATCGAGAGAGATGGGTGTTTAAGAGAGTTAGAAGAGAGGCGGCATTGGATTTGATGGAAGAAGAGAAAACTGAATTATGGATTAGGGATTGGTGGTTCAAACGTAAATAACTAGAATAAGGGAGGTCGAATCAATTAAGTAAGTATATGTGGTCACACGTCCCGATCTCCCTAGGATTAGCATATTTCTTGCTTTTATATTTTTACATTAAACTAAATAAAATTAATTATTATTACATGTATGACCCAGTGAACCACTGGTTAGCCCAGTTGACCCTGATCCAGTCATTTTACTGGTTCGCTGTCCGGTCTGGGTTTTAAAACATTGGTGTTGAGGTGAGAAATGTCTTGCTCACCACAAATGACTTTTGGATTATCATGAAAGAGATCGATTTTAGAACCATTCACATCCAAATCCATCTTTCCAAAGAACTTTTTAAGTTCCAACATTATGGATACTGCCTTTTCCATAGTCATGGAATTTTCTGGGAGATTATTCCTTTTCACACTCAAAACATCATTGACTTTCTTTGGTATCCAGTTCTGAGTGCGTTTAGGAACAATCAGAACCTTCTTCCCATTAATTTCTTCTAGTATTCTCGGAAGAGAATTGGATTGACTATTCTTTTGCAAGTTAGTCTTTCTCTAATTGGGAGCATCGGATCTTGTCTTCGTATTTACGAAGTTATCCTTTTGATAACCATTACGATTGTGAAAAGGATTCGTATGACGTTTATAGGCAAATCTAGGTCTATTACAACACTGATTCCTTTGCCTAAAGGTTGGACAGTTACAACCTGTAACGTTAAGGGGATTAGTCTTAACATATGATCTTGGTTTCACAACTTCTTGTGATGCCCAAACAAGAGCATCATGAAGTTTCTCATTCCTTATACGGAAACGACATCTCCTTTCCAGGTGACCTTTATTTCCGCAATAGTAGCAAGCATAAGGAATGTTCTTACCTCGATCCATGTGTGGTGACTTTGGAGGTTGATATAATTTGCTCTTTGAACCTTAACTGCCGGTGAAGGTATTTCACTTTTTCCATCAGTGGAAACCTTTTTTTTTTTGAGAAGAATCACTAGCCTTGACAAATTTTACCTCTTTGCTAATACTTGGAGCATTTATTCCCTTATAGCCCAATCCTCGTGTATCACGATGATTTTTACTTGCTCCTAGCATAGTGGTTAATTTGCTTGAACTAGTATTGAACTTTTTAAGTCATCTTCCAACATCTTGATTTTATCAAGAGCAGCAGCTAAATCAGCCTCAAGGCGTTTTTCTCGAGCGAGATACGCGCCTTCTCTGTCATCAAAACTTACTTGTTGAGAATTAATCCTTGCTTCATTTCTGCAAGTTTCTCTTCTAACAAGAAGTATTTTTGATAAACACTCTCACATTCAAGTGACTTTCTACTCAGGTTTTCCTCGGTATCTTTGAGGATCGATTCGCAAGAGCGATTCCAACCATAAAGACCTTCGTAAATCCTTTTCAATTTCTTGTTTTCTCGACAGAGAGGAGTCAGAAGAGGTGTGACATGAGAAATTGTAATCTTCTTCATTTTAAATGAATCCAAAAACTTAAGATACTCTGAGACTTCCTCATCAACATCTCTATCAATATTTGAATCACCTTCATCAGAAAGTTCATCTACATGTTCTTCTAGGCGTGTTTCCCAATCAACAGTTTCTACATTCAGAGAATGTTTAGATATTGACTTAGATGTGATAGTTCTCTCAGGTGAATTCAATCTTTGAAAATCATCTGGTAATTTCTGACCCGGTACGATATTAGAGATAAACTCGTCCATAATAATCATATTGCTACAAACACAGACTTATGAGGTCTAAAACGTGTTTGCCTTCTCTGATACCAATTGAAAAAGCGGGTGTCTAACGACCACACCCAATATTTCGCTTAGCAATCTATATGGACTAACTCCAATATACTTTCAAGAGAATAAACTAGACTGTCAGACTCAATCTTAATAAAAGTATATCAAAGAGTTATATCTCAATTTCTTGATTCAATCCGCAATCAAGCAAATAGGAATTTGCGAGCCTGATTGAATACAAGAGAAATAACTTGAACGGTACCAAAGACCAATGTTCAAGGATCAATCAATTTCAATCAACAACCAAAGTTTGGATTTACCAATTGATCGATTCAACGCACAACATGTGATATTTCAATTATATAACAAAATATAATGCGAAAAAGAAATAACACAAACACCAGAAGTTTTTTTAACGAGGAAACCGCAAATGCATAAAAACCTCGGGACCTAGTACAGATTGAACACACATTGTATTAATACGCTACAAACACTAGCCTACTACAAACTAACTTCGGTCTGGACTGTAGTTGAACCCCAATCAATCTCACATTGATCCAAAGTACAGTTGCGCTCCTTACGTCTCTGATCCCAACAGGATACTACGCACTTGATTCCCTTAGTTGATCTTACCCACAACTAAGAGTTTCTACGACCCAAAGTCGAAGACTTTAATACAAAAATCTGTCTCACACAGAAAAGTCTACAGGAATAGATAAATCTGTCTCCCACAAAAATACCTACGAGTTTTGTTCTATCTTTTGATAAATCAAGGTGAACAAGAACCAATTGATATACAGGACTTATATTCCCGAAGAACAACCTATAAATATCAATCACCTCACAATAATCTTAATCGACTAGCGAAATAAGATATTGTGGAATCACAAACGATGAGACGAAGGTGTTTGTGACTACTTTTCTATCTTGCCTATTGGAGATATAAATATAAAGCTCATCTTACGATTGCACTCAATCACGATAAAAACAGCAAGATCAGATCACGCAACTACAAAGAAAATAGTTGGGTCTGGCTTCACAATCCGAATGAAGTCTTCAAGTCGTTAACCTACAGGGTCTCGAGAGAAACCTAAGGTTAAAGGAGAAACGACTCTAACTTACACAACTAGTATCACAGAGAAGGTGTAGGGATTAGGTTTCCCACACCTAACATTGTTTTCTTTTCTAGGGTTTTGGAAGAAGCTATTTTTGATGTGTAATTTTTAGTAATTATTTTCTTTGATAAAAATACTCCAATATTGTGCTTTTTAAATTATTAAAAAATTTCTCTTCTTTATATGCTTCGTGAAAATTGTTTTGGGTAGTTTAGATACCGATCTTTTATAAGCGAAGGAGAATTAAGCCTTATAATAGTGACAAGAGTCATAAAAAGAGCTTGTAACGTTATATCTTCCAAAGCATGATATTGGGTTTGATTAGAGTACTTTGTCAAAGAAATTATTATTGAGTTTACAAATATTGAAAGTAGCGGAATCCAAAACCCTAGAAAAGAGATTTAGCTACTCATGGATCCAAAATTGAAGAAAACTTGATTAATCATTGTATTTAAAAAGATATAAATATGCTTACAACGATTTTCGGTCGCTAAAGGTATTCAACCACGAAGCTGTTACAATATCTCAGTTGTGAAAGATCTACTGCAACTTAAACAGTGTACGATATTGTTCTTCTGCGGTTGAATATAAGACTGCTACTGCGACTGTTTTGAATGGCCTATGTTTTTCGTGTTCTTGAATTTTGCAGCAGCAGGTAACTTCTGAAACTTGTGATTTTTTTCGATTCTGTAGTATCTATTCTCTCCTAAGATCTCCGTATATCCTCTCTAGGGTACGACCATCTCTTTTATACTCAACAAGGCCTTTGAATCTCTCGCAATAACTCCCATTGATCTCCTTTCCTTTTTAATTTTTTTTCTTCTTCTTCTTCACGTCCAAGTTACAGGATTATTCTCTTCTAAGTTTCCTTGCATGTTTCATCCTTTGCCAAACTTATCAAAATTATTCTTTTATTAAAAGATACGAATCACATGAGGATTTTATTCTCTATTTTCTACGTAACACAATCTTCCTGTAACTTCTTCTTCCCTGTTTTACAAAATCACCAGATATAAAGAGATTTATTTCTTTCTTTTGATCCCAAACATGTCATTCTTCCTTGTGGATTAGGTAACAATATAACCAGACTATAGAACCCTAGAATCTTCTCTCCTTGATAAAAAAAAAAATCAAAAGTAATTAGTTTGTCTTAGTATTTTCTTTAGTTGATCTTAAACCAAATTTCAAAAGAGTCCGAGAATCGAATCTTTACTACCACAATCAAAACTACATCAGTTTTTGGCAGAGAGGAGTCAGAAGAGGTGTGCCATGAGAAGTTGTAATCTTCTTCATTTTAAATGAATCCAAAAACTTAACATACTCTGAGACTTCCTCATCAACATCTGTATCAATATCTGAATCACCTTCATCAGAAAGTTCATCTAACTGTTCTTCTAGGCGTGTTTCCCAATCAACAGTTTCTACATTCAGAGAATGTTTAGATATTGACTTAGATGTGACAGTTCACTCAGGTGAATTCAAGTTTTAAAAATCATCTGGTAATTTCTAACCTGGTACGTTATTAGAGATAAACTCGTCCATAATAATCAGATTGCTACAAACACAGACTTATGAGGTCTAAAACGTGTTATCCTTCTCTGATACCAATTGAAAAAGCGGGTGTCTAACAACCACACCCAATATTTCGCTTAGCAATCTATATGGACTAACTCCAATACACTTTCAAGAGAATCAACTAGACAGTCAGACTCAATCTTAAGAAAAGTATATCAAAGAGTTATATCTCAATTTCTCGATTCAATCCGCAATCAAGCAAATAGGAATTTGTGAGCCTGATTGAATACAAGAAAAATAACTTGAACGGTACCAAAGACCAATGTTCAAGGATCAATCAATTTCAATCAACAACCAAAGGTTGGATTTACCAATTGATCATTCAACGCACAACATGTGGTATTTCAATTATATAAAAAAAATATAATGCAGAAAAGAAATAACACAAACACCAGAAGTTTTGTTAACGAGGAAACCGCAAATGCATAAAAACCCCGAGACCTAGTCCAGATTGAATACACACTGTATTAATCCGCTACAAACACTAGCCTACTACAAACTAACTTCGGTCTGGACTGTAGTTGAACCCCAATCAATCTCACACTGATGCAAAGTACAGTTGCGCTCCTTACGTCTCTGATCCCAGCAGGATACTACGCACTTGATTCCCTTAGTTCATCTTACCCACAACTAAGAGTTTCTACGACCCAAAGTCGAAGACTTTAATAAAAAAATCTGTCTCACACAGAAAAGTCTACAGGAATAGATAAATCTGTCTCCCACAAAAGTACTTACGAGTTTTGTTCTATCTTTTGATAAATCAAGGTGAACAAGAACCAATTGATATACCGGACTTATATTCCCGAAGAACAACCTATAAATATCAATCACCTCACAATAATCTTAAGCGACTAGCGAAACAAGATATTGTGGAATCACAAATGATGAGACGAAGGTGTTTGTGACTACTTTTCTATCTTGCCTATTGGAGATATAAATCTCAAGCTCATCTTACGATTGCACTCAATCACGATAAAAACAGCAAGATCAGATCACGCAACTACAAAGAAAATAGTTGGGTCTGGATTCACAATCCAAATGAAGTCTTCAAGTCGTTAACCTACAGGGTCTCGAGAGAAACCTAAGGTTAAAGGAGAAACGACTCTAGCTTACACAACTAGTGTCACAGAGAAGGTGTGGGGATTAGGCTTCCCAGTTGCTAGAGTTCTCCTTTATATAGTCTCCAAATCAGGGTTTGCAATCTAAGTTACCTTGCTAACAAAGCATTCAATATTCACCGTTAGATGAAAACCTGATTAGATTCAAGCTAATATCTTTCAACCGTTAGATCAAACTTAGCTTGTTATATACAAATGAAATGTAACTTCATTTAAGTTTGATTAACCGTACCTAAACGTGTACACCTAGTTGGTTCAACAATAGTTAACCAATTGTTAGCCATATGAGCACTTTCATATCAACCTTATTCATCTTCACCACAACTAGTTCAAATGACTCAAATGAACTAGTTAGAGAGTTTTTCAATTGCTTAGATCTCATATAAGTATACAAGACACAATCGAAACAAAATCGGTTTTGATTCACTCGAATCGATTCATGAATATTATAGGGAACGGTGTGCATATATTGCATTCCTTAATATATAAATGTTTTAGTTCATGAACAAGCCAATTTCAGAAAGTAACCTACCTAAGTATGTGAACGGGTACGCGTACTTAAGTAACCGGATTGAGTTTGTTTATCACTTCCAAACTCCAGCATGAATTCACGTACGTGAACTTTCCGCCAGTACGCATACGGGTAAGCATATTGTCCCGTATTTCCAACAACCGCCAGTACGCGTACTGGTACGCATACTTTGGGTTCCCAGTTTTGGACTTTTACACAAATTTGAAAAACACACTATGCTTATATCCAAAGATGGTTACATGTTCCAAACTCTCATTTCAATCATTGAAACATTCTTAGAGGATGTTATATAGTTGTTATTCACAAAATATTTTTCATCAAAGCGATTTTCAAGATATAGAAATATTTAACATGACTTTCGTCATGAGTAAAGATGAACTTGGCCAAAGAGAAAGCTTTCCAACACATATTTAGAGAAATTGATAAGCGAGATAAACTCAGCTCGAAATAGCAAATGTGTATAATTGAAGTATATATAGCAATACGACTTTTGTCTCAAGATAGGAGATAGAGTAGATATACTTTTGAGTGATACATAAGTTCAAGTCTCCACATACCTTTTTGTCGACGAAGTTCCACCAGTTCCTTGAGTAGTTCTTCGATTTTGCATGTTGAACGCCATGGAGTCTAGAGCTCAACTACACTTACTATCCTAGTCCGAGACTTAGCTATAAGTAAACTAAAAATCAAGACTTATAGTTTTGGAAACTAAACTTGACAAACATGCTTGAGATAGCAACGCTTGCGATTTCGACCGAGCAGTGCTCTAACAGGAATAATACTGAAAGAGAAGAGGGTATGGATGTTAATCCAATGTTGGCTAATCCTTTTGTGGAGGAACCTTTAATAGGCATGGCTGAAATGTCTACACACATTTTGAATAATTTTCATTACTCACCTTCTATAAAGGAGATAGTTGGCAGTAAAGATATCCTTGAAAGGGTTACTCATGATCTTACAGTTGTTGAGGGAGCAGCTGGGTCGCAGTCAGTTCGGTCTGGCAAACAAAATTGTTGTTTTGTAGGTGATGATATGTACTTTTCAGGTAGCAAGAACATTGATGTTGGAACTACAGATGAAGAGATGGATGATGCAGTGCAGATTTCAGTGGGAGAGAGTGAATGCAATCTGTTCTCAGTGGTGGAGGACCAAATCATTATCAATTTAGGCGATATGCAGAAGGTAAACATTGATTTCACTAAAGTTATTTTATCTACTTCTAAGATGGTTTTTGAGCTCTGCAGCAAAATGGGAGATCTCAAAAATGAAGATGAAGACCAGGCAAGAATGGTAATTTATGAGATACTATATAAATATAAAGTGAGATATGCTTCGCTTGCATCCAGGAAGGAAGTGTTAGACACCATGGATAACAACAATAATGTGGCTAGTCAAGGCGATATGTCAAAAGAAAAAGTTGATGAGGTGAATTCAAGGGAGCATGAGGTTACAGATGAGTAATAAAATTCTTAGCTGGAACATCATGGGTTTAAATAACTATGCTAAACAAGTAGCTGTGAAGTACCTAAATTTTGTACATAAACCTTTGGCATGCTTAATTCAGGAAACTAAGATAATTACAGGGGTGTATTGGATCATGATTTATCTAGATAAAATTATATACTAGTTTTACCAGAATCTAGTGGATTTATAATGTTTCTTAAAGAATCTTTAAGATTCTTATAGATATATGATTCTGGATTATAATGGATTGCCTTAGAAATAGTTAGATTTTAATAAACATTGAAGTATATTATCAATTAGTAAGTTTATTTGAAAAAACCAAGGTCATCATGATTCCCTTAAAAAAATATATATCCAAAAGTTGAGGTGGTGGGTGGAGGTGGTGGTGGGCGGTGGTGGTTGGTGTGTGTGGTGTGGTGGTCGCGGTGATGGTTGGTGTGTGTGGTGTGGTGGTTGGCGGTGGAGGTGGTGGTTGGTGTGTGTGGTGTGGTGTGGTGGTGTGTGGTGGTGGGTGGTGGTGGAGTTGGTGGTTGGTGTGTGTGGTGTGGTGGTGGGCGGTGGTGTGGTGGTGGGCGGTGGAGGTGGTGGTTGGTGTGTGTGGTGTGTTGGTGGGCGGTGGTGGTTGGTGTGTATGGTTTGGTGGTGGGCGGTGGAGGTGGTGGTGGTGGTGGTGAGTGGTGTGTGTGCTGTGGTTGTTTGGTGTTGGTTGGTGGTGTGTGGTGGTGGTTTGTAATGGTGGTGGTGGAAAAACATAGCATGTTGTGATTAAAAAAAAATTGTCCATAAGAATCCATGAAACTCTTGTGGTTTGGGTTAAGATTGATATGAGATAATAACATACATATTTTTCCTACAAATATCCATAAGAATCCATATATCTTGTTCCTTAACTATCCTAAGAAATCTTAAATAAATTGAATACCTAGGATATTTGTGGAATCTAAAACAATCCTGATTGAATACCATGGATATTTAATGATTCCTTACATATCCTAGTTGAATACCTAGGAGTTTTTAGGATTGTTAAATATTCAAATAAATCCCAATCCAATACACCCAAAAATGACATCTTGGATTGTTAGGAAACTATGGTTTTATGGGGACTTTGGATGGATATTTATACCTTCTCAAGGTGTGAATGATAACAATGGTGGTTTACTTTCGGTGTGGTATGAAACAATACTGGAGATGGTGGATACAAGAATAAGAGTGAATTTTATCTATATTATTTTTAAGATGAAACTAAATGGTTTCTAGTCATTCTTACTAATGCTTATTCTCTCCTTGTGAGTATCAAAAAAGGGAAATATTCTGGAATTACTTAGGGCAAGTTAGAAGTTGGAATGATGCTTCTTGGTGTACAATGGGAGATTTCAATGCAATAAGGTCTGATAATGAAAGAAACAAGGTTGGTGGTGACCCAAGAAACAAAAAATTAATAAATGATTTTGTAGCTGAGGAAGAACCGGTGGATTTACCATTGAATGAATGGGCTTATATTGGTCATACAAGCATGATGATCCTTTGCTTTGCATGATATATAGGACTCTTGTTTGCACTATTTTTGACGTTGAATTCATTAATGCAACTCAAACAGCTTTGATGAGAACTATCTCAGAACATAATCCAATTTTGCTGGATTAAACCCAAATTTCAGATATAGCTCTTATTTTAAAGTGGAGCATCACTGGTTTCAACACAAGGATTCTTTGAAGAAAATTCAGGAATGGTGGACAACAATGAGTTTTCATGGGTCTCCTTGTCATATTTTCTTCAGGAAATTACAGAGCTCAAAGTTCTTTTTAAACGCTTGGAGTAGGGAGGTTTATGGTAATGTTAAGAAGTCATAGGATGAGCTTACTGAGGAGATTCAAGCTTTAAATCTGTTGGAGGAGAATACTATTTTATCTGAATCTCAACTGGTGGATAGGAGTGACAAGGAAATTAAGCTTAATAACATTAAGGTCACTAGAGTCAAAATGGCTTTTTAAAGAGCCAAAGTCAAGGGTTACTTTCGTAGCATTGCAAATGCTAATAGGAAGAGATGTTCCATTACTAAATTGCAAGCGGATGGGGTGGATGTTTTCAATCAGGAGGTTATCAAAAGATAAATATATCAATATTACTCTCAGTTTTTCACTGCCACTTCTTCAGTTTGTTCTAGCTTTGAGAATATGGACTTCAAGAAGATTGACAGTGATCAAAGTACTTGGTTGGAGATACCTTATACTGAAGAGTAGGTGTTTTGTTTGATCAAGATGTGTGGAGCTAATAAGGCCCCAGGGCCAGATGGTTTCATAATGGACTTCTATAAATTTTGTTGGGTATCATTAAAAGTGACTTAATGTTAGCTTTGAATGAATTTTACAGGTACATCAAGGTAGATAGGAGGCTGAATGGGAAGAATATTGAGTACTATTTTATAGTCTCACATGGAGTTCAGCTCATTAATAATTCCAGAGGTAAGAATCATGTATTCTCTTTCCGTAGAAAGCGGCTCATTCTGCGAGAGATAGAGTGTATTAACTCTTTGTATCACTCGGCCTTCGAGCTTAATCTTCATTTCCATTTTCTCTACGATCTCTGGAGTCATCGTAAGGTTGGAATTTCTTCCGGTGTAGTAGACATGTGATGTGTTTTTAAATTGAGTTGTAGTAAAAAGGTTCGTTGAGGCTTGTGAAAGCAATGGATTTTTAGACTTATAAAACTTAAAAGTAAAGAAAACTTATTAAAAAATTGATTTCAAGATATGAGTAAATAACTAAGAAACTGATTCCACTATTACACATGAATTAATGATGGTAAATAATCCAAAATACTAATTATCTTTTAAGTCCTTTATATCTTAACTCACTAATAATCAAGCAAATTCTTAAACATCAATTGTATCCCTTAAGCATAGATTATCTAAACAAAGCATAACCTATCTAATTGAATCACAATTGGTTAGGAAAATTACGCAATTATTAGAGAAAATAAAATAGTTACCAATTATTCATGCGTAAATAGCTTCCTCATTGCCTTGGTTGTGGTAGCCGCTCATCATGTTGGAAACACGCTCAAAAATCATTATTATTGCTCAAAGGGTGTTTACAAATGATGAAAATGGAGAAATAATTCAAAACCGGGTTTTGTAACAATTATATTTGTTACAAACCAAAAAAAAAGACGATACAGAGGATGTGTCACTGTTACTGTTGCTCTAAGACCCACGTCTCTATGTCGCAAACGCTGTAGCAAATAAGTGTGCCTCTGATGTACGACCCACGTCTGTGAGTCGTTGTTACTGTTGGAAAACGACGGTCTTGAATGGTCCGTTCTTCGTGTTCTTCAATGGCAGCAGCAACAGGTCTCTCTGCAACTTGGTGTTTCGACTCTGTGGTGCTCTATTTCTCTCCAAAACTCTCCGTCCCCTTCTCTTCTACCCCAGGATGACATTTATACTCAACAGGCGAAGAAAATCCACCGTAATAACTCACATAAATCTCTCTTTATTCGGCAGTGAAAGGTAATATTCTCGGAATATTTTCTTTCCAAAAATCCTTCTCCTACACGTCTGCTGCTGTTGAATCTACCTTATTTACCTCTGACACGCTCCAAACTGTTGTTCGAGTCACCTAACATGTGTATAACACGCTCGAATTCTCCAAAACTCAAGCAAACCCGTGAACTACTCCTCCGGTGAACGTGTTGCTCTGTTTCACTCCATGACACGATTGAGCCAATTCTGATTCAAACGAACACCCATACCAGCTTTTTATTGTCATATCACGTCTACCCATGAAGTTTCGGCGATTGAGTTAACCTCTAACCCCTCCAAATTCCGATCGAAAAATCCACAGTTTGAGAATGAAAATTTCCCGCCAAAACAAATTTGAACGAAGAAGAAAGGGTTGTCCCTTATCCAATAGCTGGGGTGCGAATAGCAAAGAAGGTTCCCCTTAGTAATTGAGGTGCCCCTTAACCAACGGTGAGAGTCCGAATAACACGTGTCCTCCAAGGGTGCCCCGGGCAACTTTTCGAGCCGAAATTTCCAAAAATACTTATTTCCAAAAAATACCTACAAACACACAAAACACCATAATAATGACGAAAACGAGTACTAACAATATGAAACATTGAGGACAAATTAGACACATAAATGCGTCTATCAAATACCCCCAAGCTTATTATTTGCTAGTCCTCGAGCAAAACTAATAAAAAATAAAACCGAGTTAATCTCGGGAGGGTTTACCAGAGGTGTACCCACAAAACCATTACTCCAGACCCTAGCTATCTACGCAGAACCTTGGAAGGCACTAAAGAATCTCCTTGATTGGCATACAATCACCGACTACAGGAGGAAGTACCCTGATGCGAAATTCCAATTGTTGTACACGAGTTTGCACTCAAGCATACTAAAATTCATATAAAGTGACAGAGCTCTACTCAGATAGTTTCTGGACATCATAACCGGAGTCAACCAATCACATGGAAAGATTAAGAAGATGGATAAAGAAAAAGATGGTTTAAAGTGAACGGTGTTTCCCATATCTGTCTGAAGGCCTCTGCCAAGATGAACCTATCCTAATGGACTGAGATACCGGTCTGACTAATATCAACACAACTGGCATATACAAGGGGACCAGTGGTCGATAAACCTAACTCTAGGTCAACACAACTGGCATATACAAGGGCACCAGTGGTCGACTTTATTGAATTTATTCATGTTGGTCTGATGGTCTGGTCTTAATCTTTTTTTTTTTTTTTTTTTTTTTTTTTGTATCTCAATCACCCTATTTCACCCTAGCAAAGGTAACAACTTGAATCGTGTGCCCCACCAAATCACTTAAAAAAATAAAAACTGAAGGATTAGGATTCAACGAGATATGGCGAAACTACCATGTTTTTTTTTTAATTCTAACACCTGAGCTCTGTGCTTTTATGGATAGACTCTTTAGATGTTTCCATCTAATCAGATTGGTTCATCAACTCCTACAACCAAGATGTTCCCATCCACTTAGATTGGTTAGTTTCAACCTTAATAAGCATAAATTTCTAGGCTCTGGAGTTTATTTATTGCAACTAAAATCTAAAAAGTTTCTTCCCCACCCCCAAACTTAAACCTAACATTGTCCTCAATGTTTCTAATAAAAGAGCAATACCAAAAAGTAAAGTAACACGTGGAATCAGTAAAGAGAGAAGTCGGAAAGATAGTACCTGGGTGAAGAGAGAAATCAAAATCTAATATACAACATACAATCGCCTCGATGGTCAATCAAGGGTAAACAGGGTCCTCCAGAGGGACCTCCTCAACATTTCCTGTAGGAAAGGTCTCTAAAAAGGGTTTCAATCTCTAACCGTTAACCTTCGAAGAACTACTACCATCCGGTGTCTCAATTTCAACAGCTCCATGAGGAAAGACAGTGCGAACAATAAAAGGACCCGTCCACCGAGAAGTAACTTCCTAGGAAAAAGATGCAAGCGGGTATCATACAGAAGAACTTTTTGACCTAGAGAAAATGACTTCCGTAAAATATATCTATCATGCACAAGTTTCATTTTGTTCTTATACTCCTTCGCACTATCGTAAGCATCAATACGAATCTCGTCCAACTCATTAAGATGGAGTTTCCTATGGGCTTCTGCCTTGTCAAGTGAAAAATTTAGCTGCTTAACAGCCCAATAAGCTCTATGTTCTAACTCAACAGGTAAATGGCATGCCTTGCCATAACAAGACGATAAGGAGACATTCTAATGGGGGTTTTAAACGCAGTACGGTAAGCCCATAAGGCATCAGTAATCCTAGACGACCAGTCTTTCCGATTAGGATTAACTGTTTTCTCTAATATACGTTTTGTCTCCCTATTGGAAACCTCAACCTGACCACTAGTCTGTGGATGATATGGGGTAGCTACCTTATGTGTAATACCATATTTCTTCATCAAAAGCTTAAAAGGTCCATTACAAAAGTGCGACCCTCCATCACTAATTATAGCTCGCGGTGTACCAAAACGTGTAAGTATATTATTTTTCAAGAACTCAATCACAACCCTATGGTCATTGGTTTTACACGCAACCGCCTCAATCCACTTAGAGACATAGTCTACGGCGACAAGGATGTATAGGTTACCAAAAGAATTAGGAAACGGACCCATAAAGTCAATACCCCACACATCAAAGACCTCAACAATTAGAATCGGGTTCAAGGGAATCATGTTCCTACGAGAAATGGTTCTTAATTTCTGGCAACGTTCACAAGTAACACAATAACTGTGGGAGTCTTTAAACAATGAAGGCCAATAGAATCCACACTGCAATATCTTAGCAGCAGTCTTCTTAGCACTAAAGTGACCTACACAAGCATGATCATGACAAAAGGAAATAATACTGGACTGGTCACTCTCAGGTATACATCTCCTAATAATTTGGTCTGGAAAATACTTAAACAAATAAGGATCATCCCAAAAGAAGTGCTTAACCTCGGCTAAAAACCTAGAACGATCTTGTTTACCCCAATGTTGGGGCATTCGACCAGTAACAAGATAATTCACTATATTCGCATACCAAGGTGCTTGGGTAACAAAGAAAAGTTGTTCATCAGGAAAACTATCCCTTATAGGAAGGGAATCATCAGGGGAATCAACAACTAGCCTAGACAAGTGGTCTTCTACTATATTTTAGGCACCCTTTTTGTCTCTAATGTCTGGAGAAAACTCTTGCAACAAAAGTATCCACCTAATCAATCTAGGTTTTGTATCCTTCTTAGACAAAAGATATTTCAAAGCAGCATGATCAGTATATATGACGATCTTAGAACCTAAGAGATTGGGTTTAAACTTGTCTAAGGCAAACACAATGGCTAACAGTTCCTTCTCGGTAGTGGTATAGTTCAACTGGGCATCATTCAGAGTTTTGCTAGCATAGTAAATCACATGAAGTAATTTGTTTTCTCGCTGACCTAGCACAACACCAATAGCATAATCCGAAGCATCACACATGATCTCAAAGGTTAGGTTCCAGTTGGGTGCCTGGACTATGGGGAGGTAGTGAGTAAAGTCTTAAGCTTCTCAAAAGCCTCTAAACAAGCATCATCAAAGACAAATTTAACATCTTTTGCAAGCAAATTGCAAAGAGGTCTAGAAATCAAGCTAAAATCCTTAATGAATCGACGATAAAAACCAGCATGCCCTAAGAATGACCTAATATCTCTTACAGTTTTTGGGACTGGTAAAGTTTTAATAAGGTCAACTTTGGCTCTATCTACCTCTATACCCTTCGAAGATACGATATGCCCTAGAACAATTCCTGAACGAACCATGAAGTGACATTTCTCCCAATTAAGCACTAGATTCTTTTCCTTACACCTAGTCAACACTAATGACAAATGATGCAAGCACTCATCGAAAGACGAACCAAACACTGAAAAATCATCCATAAAGACCTCTAAAAACTTTTCTACCATATCGGAAAATATGCTCATCATGCAACGCTGAAAAGTCGCAGGCGCATTACATAGCCCGAAAGGCACGCGTCTATACGCAAAGGTACCAAAGGGACAGGTAAAAGTAGTTTTTTATTGGTCTTCTGGGTCAATAACGATCTGATTGTAGCCTGGGTAGCCATCTAGAAAATAGTAATGACTATGTCCAGCTAATCTCTCTGGCATTTGGTCGATAAAGGGAAGGGGAAAGTGGTCCTTCCTAGTGACCTTGTTCAATTTCCTATAGTCAATACAAACACGCCAACCCGTGGTCACTCGGGTCGGGATTAACTCATTGTTATCATTCTGGACTACAGTAATACCATATTTCATGGGAACAACCTGAACGGGGATGACCCACTTACTGTCTGAAATGGGGTAGATAATGCCTGCATCTAACATCTTAAGAACCTCGGTTCGAACTACTTATTTCATATTAGGGTTTAGTCTTCGTTGCATCTCCCTAGATGGTTTGGTATCTTCCTATAAATAGATCAGATGCATACAAACAGTAGGACTTATACCCTTAATGTCAGCTATGGTCCATCCTAAAGCTTCCTTGTTGTTTTGAAGGACGGTCATTAGCCTACTTTCCTGATCACTATCCAAGTCGGAAGCAACAATCACAGGTAAAGTCTTAGACGGGCCTAAAAACACATACTTCAGGGTATCTGGAAATGGTTTTAGGTCCAACTTAGGAGGCTCTTTTAACGAAGGAACTAGGGTAGACTTAGAAACTGGTAGTGGTTCGAACTTAGGTTTCCATCCGTTACTAGTGTCTAACAAAGGGGTTGAATCTAACAAAGCATTCACCTCATTAATCACATTATTATCATCGAAATCAATCCCAAAGTGAGCTAGGAATTTCTCTAACGGATCTTCTAACAAAGTGTTTGGTAATGACTCCTCGACTAATGTTCCTATCATTTTCACCTCTTCTATGTTCGAGTCATCTAGTTCAGAGGGTAGCTTACTAATATGAAAGACGTTCAGCTCAATAGTCATATTACCAAAAGACAAATTCATAATACCAGTTCGACAATTAATGATCGCATTGGATGTTGCTAAAAATGGGCGACCTAAAATCACTGGTATCTGGTTCTCTGGGTCAGGGACAGGTTGGGTATCTAGGATAACAAAATCCACTGGATAAATAAACATGTCGACCTCAATAAGAACATCCTCGATCACACCACGAGGAATTTTAACGGACCTATCAGCTAACTGAAGTGTCATCTGGGTAGGTTTCATATCACCAAGTCCTAGCTTGAGGTACACATGGTATGGAAGTAAATTCACACTGGCTCCTAAGTCAAGCAAAGCTTTCTCAACACGGTATTTACCTATTGTGCAAGAAATGGTAAGGGACCCTGGGTCTTTATACTTAGGAGTAGTGGTATTCTGAATAATGGAACTCACGTGACTAGCTAGGAAGGCTTTCTTTTGGACACTAAGCTTACACTTTCGTGTACACAAGTCCTTAAGAAACTTAGCATAAGCGGAAATCTTCTTAATCGCATCCAACAATGGTAGGTTGATAGTTACCTCCTTAAAAACCTCCAATATATCATTAAAGTTGGACTCCCTGTTAGTTGGAACTAGCAGCTGGGGAAACGGGGCTCTGGGAACAAAGCCGGGCTCAGCAGGACCCTCATTGGTCTATTTAGAGACTCTATCAGTCTCCTCATTTTCTGGTTCAGAAGGGTGAAGTACAACATGTTCACTATCAGGCATGGCAACCTTATTGTCAACTTTCTTTCCACTCCTAAGGGTTGTAATAGAGTTCACATGATTGTACGATTTCTCTGCTTTAGGATTGGGTTGATTTTGACTAGGAAACTTACCTTTTTCCCTCAAAGATTCATTTATCTGACTAACCTGGTTTTTTAACTCAGAAATAGCTTAGGAGTTAGCATAACCTATATTTTTACTTTCTTATATCCCTTGAGCAACCATTAGGTTGATCTTATCAGAGTTTTTAATAAACGAGGCTAGAGTGTCTTCTAAACTTGTGATCTTTTTATCCGAAGGGTTCTGAAACTGGGGTTGACCTGAAGAGTTCTTAGCATAACCAAAACCTGGGGGAGGCTGAGAATTACTAGACTGACCTTGATTCTGGCCCTTAGACTAAGAAAAATTAGGATGGTTTCTCCAACCAGGGTTGTAGGTTTCTGAGTATGGGTCAAACTTCTGACGGTTCTCAAACCTAGCGTTGTTATAGACAGCATGGGATTGTTCTTCACTAACATGACCTTCCCAAAACGAGTTATTGGGCTCTACTCCAAAACTAGAGACTTGAGCGGCTCTAATCCTATCATCAGGTTCAACAAGAGACCTATATTTAGGTTGATTCAATTCCAAAGCTTCTAACCTTCTGGACAAAGCAGCAAACTTAGCATCTGACTCGAAGCTTGTATCTACCATATTGGTGCTACTTTTATTGACCAAGAGTCTTTTAGGGGGTTCAACACAAGACTCCCACTGTTGGGATTTTTCAGCAATAGCTCCTAAGAAGGTAAAAGCATCATCATCATTTTTACTGGTGAACTCACCAGCGCACATAGACTCGACCATGGCTTTGGTCAAATAGTCTAAACCATTATAAATAATCTCAACAAGTTTCATCTTACCAAATCCATGGTGAGGACACTGGGATAGGAGATCATTGAATCTCTCTAAAAACCTATAAAGAGACTCTCCCTCTTGTTGCACACTAGCACTAATTTTCTTCCTAACAGCTGCAGTTTTATGCTTAGGGTAGAATTTCATATAGAAAGCAGCAATAAGTTCCTGCCATGTTTCAATGGATTCAGATGGTAGGTTGTTCAACCAGGTCTTGGCTTTATCTTTCAGGGAAAAGGGAAACATCTTAAGTTTCAAAACTTCATCAGTGAGGTCTTTTATTCTAACTTTCCCACAGATTTCCTCAAAGTCTCTAATATGAAAATAAGGGTTCTCATCATCTTTTCCTAAGAATATAGGGATCATCTGAAGAATACTAGGTTTTATCTCGAAATTAGCCGTATTGGCTGGCAATTTAATGCACGAAGCTCGGTTGGTCCTAGTTGGGAACATGTAATCTTTCAAAGTTGCCATCGCTGGCACAGCTGGAGTACTAGGGGTACTTTCCTCACAAAGAGACAGATTCTCAAAACTGAAGTTTCCAAAAATGGAGCTCTCAAAAGAAGAGTCTTCGAGCTCCCCGCCTTCACAATAAGAACTACTAGGTTTATCACAAATCAAACGACCTAGAGTGTTTCTTTTCCAAGCCCTCTCTCGAATAACCTCGGGCATACACTAGAAAAACAAAAGAAAAAGAAAAATCCTAAAAGGAAGGGAAGTTTTATGCAAACACAAATAAGACTGACTCCACCACAACAAACCTACTGATTTCTAGCAAACAAAAAGCATGATAGATCCACTTAGATTGTTTCTAGACCAGCTTCTAATTCTTCGAATGGGATTTCGTTACAATTTGAGCAAACCCCTCTGGAATCAATCCGAGTCAAAGTAAGTTGAATAGAGGCGAGGGAAGCTGCGTAGAGCTTTGATACCCAAGGCCTCACCGCATTCCAAGGCGGCACAGTCACGCATTCAATTCACAGAAACCATCATGAACTTCGAAGTATGCTCAAAAGAATAACCAATATTTTTCGAACGACTTTCCTATTAAGCTCGTTACCCTATAAGTCTCGTTCTATTCCAAATTTTAGGTTTAGATTCGCGTTTGGTTTTGTTTTCCTAAGGCGGGCAAGAAGAGAACGGTGATGAAATCCGAACCCTTATCTTGTATGGCCAGTCCTTTCCCTTTACTAGGAAATTAAAGCAACCGTTTTCAAGTCCTCAGCATATATGCAAACGAAGAAATACAGTAAATCGCTGACAGTGGATTCGCGAGTGTTTCGACAAACTTACCTCCCGTTCCAGACTGGGGATGAACCGTTGTAGTCGACTCGGGCCACGGCTCCTATGTCATGTACGAACCCGAGGGGCCGAGGTGATATCGTAATCACCGTCCTTCTCTGCAAACAGTTTAATATTTAATACTACCCTTCCGTAGGGTTTAAAAATAAAAGAATGTCCAAATGTCCAAGTCCAAAGTCCAAAAGAAAAGGAAAGTCTAAAAAAAATAAAATGTCTCTCTTTTTTAATAAAAACAAAAAAAAATTCTTCTTTCGCTCCTTTCGCTTTGACTTTTACTCCAATTCTTTAAGTATTCACCAAAGCTTTGGCAAAATTTTCTTTCGCTCCAAATTCCAAAATATGTAAGGAAAAGACAAAAACCCAAAAACATAAAGAAGAACAAATAAAATAAAAACAAATAAAAACCTAAAAAATCTAAAAACTCTAGCCTAAAGACAAGCCCGCGTCGGTGGAGCCAAAAATTGATGTGTTTTTCAATTGAGTTGTAGTAAAAAGG
This sequence comes from Papaver somniferum, assembly GCF_003573695.1. Taxonomy (NCBI): domain Eukaryota; kingdom Viridiplantae; phylum Streptophyta; class Magnoliopsida; order Ranunculales; family Papaveraceae; genus Papaver; species Papaver somniferum. Next base: position 200,461,483 of record NC_039364.1, on the reverse strand, counting down.
TTCGTTGAGGCTTGTGAAAGCAATGGATTTTTAGACTTATAAAACTTAAAAGTAAAGAAAACTTATTACAAAATTGACTTCAAGATATGAGAAAATAACCAAGACACTGATTCCACTATTACACATGAATTAATGATGGTAAATAATCCAAAACTCTAATTATCTTTTAAGTCCTTTATATCTTAACTCACTATTAATCAAGCAAATTCTCAAACATCAATTATATCCCTTAAGCATGGATTATCTAAACAAAGCATAACCTATCTAATTGAATCACAACTGATTAGGAAAATTACGCAAACAATTTAAAACTCTGCAAAAGCAGTGATTGAGTGAATTATAATTAAATATTAGAGAAAATAAAATAGTTACCAATTATTCATGCGTAAATAGCTTCCTCATTGCCTTGGTTGTGGGAGAATTAGCCGCTCATCATGTTGGAAATACGCTCCAAAATCATTATTATTTCTCAACGGGTGTTTACAAATGATGAAAATAGAAAATAATTCAAAACCGGGTTTTGTAACAATTATATTTGTTACAAACCAAAAAAAAGACGATACAGAGGATGTGTCACTGTTACTGTTGCTCTAAGACCCACGGCTCTGTGTCGCAAACGCTGTAGTAAATAAGTCTGCCTCTGATGTACGACCCACTTCTGTGAGTCATTGTTACTATTGGAAAACGACGGTCTTGAATGGTCCGTTCTTCGTGTTCTTCAATGGCAGCAACAACAGGTCTCTCTGCAACTCGGTGTTTCGACTCTGTGGTGCTCTATTTCTCTCCCAAACTCTCCGTCCCCTTCTCTGCTACCCCAGGATGATATTTATACTCAACAGGCGAAGAAAATCCTCCGTAATAACTCACATAAATCTCTCTTTATTCGACAGGGAAGGGTAATATTCTCGGAATATTTTCTTTCCAAAAATTATTCTCCTACACGTCTGCTGCTGTTGAATCTACCTTATTTACCTCTGACACGCTCCAAACTGTTGTTCGAGTCGCCTAACATGTGTATAACACGCTCGAATTCTCCAAAACTCAAGCAAACCCGTGAACTACTCATTCGGTGAACGTGTTGCTTTGTTTCACTCCATGACACGATGAACCAATTGTGATTCAAACGAACACCCATACGAGCTTTCTATTGTCGTATCACGTCTACCCATGAAGTTTCAGCGATTGAGTTAACCTCTAACCCCTCCAAATTCCGATCGAAAAATCCACAGTTTGAGAATGAAAATTTCCCGCCAAAACAAATTTAAACGAAGAAGAAAGGGTTGTCCCTTATCCAACAGTTGGGGTGCGAATAGCAAAGAAGGTGCCCCTTAGTAATTGAGGTGCCCCTTAACCAACGGTGAGAGTCCGAATAACACGTGTCCTCCAAGGTGCCCCGGGCAACTTTTCGAGCCGAAATTTTCAAAAAATACCTACAAACACAGAAAACACCATAATAAGGACGAAAACGAGTACTAACAATACGAAACATTGAGGACAAATTAGACACATAAATTCGTCTATCAACATGCCTGGACTTGTAGTTGTAGTTGTAACTTCAGGAACCATAGCAACCATCTCTGGATGTGTTGCAGATACCCTAATATTCGCTATAGTCCCTAAGAATCCTTTTATTATCCCTCACAGTACTGGAAGGTGCAATTATGGTGTTATTAGCCGATAGAAACTTTAATACAAATTTTTCTGCGGAAGCTGTGGGTTCGAGCCCTGTCAGTCCCGACCTAAGATCCATTTTCATCGATGACTGGCTATATGGAAGAGATCCATGCTATGGTTTATTCCCTAAAATGGGCAGTACAATGGCATTGGAAGAAGATTTTGATACGTTCTAATTCAGCGAGTATTGTTCTTGCTTTCAAAAACAGGTCCATTCCTTGGATTGTTAGACAGAGGTGGATTGCAGGTCCTATATTCTCGCGTATCTTCACCACATTGCAGCAAGCAATTGGTCTGTAATCAACCACTCCATTGGGATTCTCCTTCTTATCCACAAGGGTGAGAAAAACGTGCATGTCATATACATTTGATGAGAATGAAGCAGAGCTCTTGAGATCAGCACAAGCACAAAAGAACTTTTAAGAAGGAGTGGACGGTTATTTCGAACCGGTGGTTGGAGTAAAAATATTGTCACAAGGTAAAATGAGAGGATACTCTTGTCTTCTTACTGCAAATTGATTCCTGAATCGAGACCCCGACCTATGGGAATTTACTTATTGTCTTATTCCACGAGGCAGGGAGAGGCTCTTTAGGTTTCCAATCCTATCTTTGGTACAGGTCCTGTGTTCCTATTAGCAAGAACCTTCCTCTGAACCTTCTCTTATAAATAAGTTGTGTAGGGGCTTATTCACAGTAGAGCCTGTGAATACCCTTTAAACTTGTTTACAATTGAGAGTTTACCTTTATATTTTCTTAAAAATTACAAGAATATAAACTACGTAACATGAGAAAAGGATAGAATAACTAGTTAAGTTTGTCTAATACGGAAACATGGTCCAAAGAATCTCGATTGTTGTTCCATGCACAATCATTTGCGAGATTAGATTAGTTTGATAGTTGAAATGCCATAAATCGCGAACCAACATCCATGATACGAACACCAAAATCAGAATCATAAAGAAAACTTTCATTTAGCTTATACCTAAGAAGGAGGACTCTGCTAAAACTAAGGACTTCGGGCCATTAAGTTTAATTTGCAGTTTCTACAAGGTGGTCTCAAAACTGTGAGCTGAAAGGATGAAGATGGTTATGCCAAAGATGGTTTCAAGTGTGCATGGAGATTTCATCAAAAACAAGCAAATTTTGGATGGAACCCTTATTTCTAGTGAGTGCATTGATAGTAGGTTAAAACTATAAATTCCTGGTATTGTTTGCAAGATCGATATGGAGAAGGCTTTCGATAACATTAACTGGAATTCTTTGTTTGCTTTACTAAGAAAATATGGGTTTGGTGATCGGTGGATAAAATGGATTCAGTAATCTGTATAAAGTGCCCAGTTTTATGTGCTAGTGAATGGCAGTGCTACTAGATTGATTAATCCAACAAAGAGAATCATACAGGGTGACCCTTTGTCACCTTTCTTATTTCTTTTGGTAGTTGAGATGCTCTCTAATCTTTTGAATGATGCGGTGAAGAATCACAAGATTGAAGGATTCAGTGTAAAAGCTTGTGAGTCTATGGTTTCTCATCTGCAATTTGCTGATGATACCATTATTTTCTTGAATGCTTCTATAGAGGAGGTAAGGGAATTGAATGTTTTATTGATTTTTATGACTGGGTTAAAGCTAAACTTGGACAAGAGTTTAATGATGAGTATATGTGCAGATTAGTTAATTCAAGAGCTTGCTTTAGAGCTGGGTTGCAAAATAGATAATCTTCCAATTACTTATTTGGGAATGTCGGTTGGAGCTACAAAGAGGAGTATGGAAGTGTGCGATGTTATTATTGAAAGAATGCAGAGGCATCTTGCACCATTGAAAAAGAGGTTTCTTAACAAAGCTGAACTCTTATCAAAAGTTGTTTGGAGAGTATTCCCACTTATTTTCTTTCACTTATGTATATGCCAGTAGTATGGAGAAAAAGCTAAACACTATAATGAGGAGATTTCTTTGGGGAGACGATGATAACTGTTAGAGCACTGCTCGATCGAACTCGCAAGCGTCGCTATCTCAAGCTTGTTGGTCGAGTTTAGTTGATCAAAACTATATACTTGAATTCCAGTCTACTTATAGCTAGGACTGCACATGGTTCAGTTTTCATCGGTTATTGACCAAACCAAAACCGAAACCGAAGTACTCGGTTTTCCAGTTCTGGAAACCAATGAAACCATTAAGTAATTTGGTTTTACTCGGTTCGGTTCCATATCGGTTTCTGTATAAAACCAGTCGGTTATGGTTAATCGTCATTAAAAATTTCCAAAAAAAAATTAATTAATCTCAGTATTCATCTCTTTGTTTATAAGATGCCATTTACATCAAAAATTGAAATACAACATTAAAAATAAAAAGTCTAGCTCCGACTGTATTTTCTTGTGTATCCCTCTATTGCTGGTTGTGTATCAAGTGGAAGTGGAGGTCGAGGTGGTCGCACTATAACAAAAGAAACATAAGCCTTGATTTAAAGCTCGAGATTTAACAACACTAAATTCAGAAATAAAACAACACAAAAGATCAAGGTTGCAGGCTTCATAAGTTCATTTCCTGGAGCTATAACAACGGTTAATATTTCAAGTTCATTATACAAAACCCCATCATACCAGGCCAGTAATGGCTACATATGTTAGGGGACTAAAAAGCATACAACGGATGAGCAGAGACAGCAAATAAATGATTCTCGTAACATGATAATACAACATAAAAGAAACAAATTTACGATCATGTAGTTCAAGATGTGTTTGTACCAGCCATTCATACACTAGGATAAGTTCGCTAACAATATGAAATTCTCTCATATCATGAACATTTCTACAAAATCAATAGCCCTCCCTTATTATAAGTTTGCTAACAATACTTAAAACAAAATTTATGTCTTCGAAAAGAAGAGAATTACAGACTCATGATTGTAAAAAGGTCATGGCCAATTCTACAAAATCAATAGCCCTCCCTTATTATCATTATCACTAGCGACACAAACTTACACCAAAAAACAATCATAAAATGAAACTAAACATAAAAACATTTCTCCACAACTTATGTTAAAATGCTAAAATCTCATAACAATCCAACCATTGGATCTGAAGACATCAACAGAACAAGAAATATATTCCAACAAATCCTGATATTGATACATGAATTTGGGTGAAACTACAGAAACTCATACAAGCATTTAGCACCAATTAGACATTTCCAACAAATTTGAGAAAATGCCCCAACTTTTAACAAGCAAAACCCTAGTTCTAACAAGTAAATGAAGATTCAAACAAATAAGGTTGATTAATTTTAGTTATTATCATAACTCCTTCTCTTGACATGAACCCTAAAATTAAAAATCCCTAAAATCAAAATCCCTTAAAAATGAAGTTTAAATAAAATAACAATGAAATAAAAAATCGGGAGGAGATTTGAGTAACAGAGATCTACCTTTCTTTTGTTGTACAAATGGAGAAAAACCTTAACTGTGAATCCTGAAATCAGTAAAACTCTTAAACATCCAGTTGATAAATATAACCGAAAAGAGATTGAGTGACATAAGCTTACCCTTTTTGTTGTAGAGATAGAAGAAGGTGGATCTGAATCTGATGGTGGGTGAGATGGCGGAGGTGATTGACTGTGAAGAAGAAGAAAGGAGGAGAGAAGAAATGGGTAAGGATGTTGTTGGTCGATTGCGAATGAAGAGACAATGAATAACTTATACACCTAAATATAATGGATACGATTAAATCTAACATATCAACGGATAATATATGGCATAGTTCGGTTTCTCGGTTAGTTCGGTTCGGTTTTAGTCTGGAACCGTAACTGAAACCAGGTCTGTCGGTAACCTGGAACTGACAACCTAAACCTAAAACGTTGGAATCGGTTTCACTTCGGTTCAGTTTATATTCCAACGGTTTCGGTTCGGTTCATGGTTATGGTTCGGTTTTGTGCAGTCCTACTTATAGCTAGGTCTCGGATTATGATAGAATGTGTAGTTGAGCTTTAGACTTCACGACGTTCACTAATTGAAGACGAAGATCTACTGAGGAGCTTGGAGGAACTTCATCAACAAAAGGTATGTGGAGACTAAAACTTATCTATCACCCAGAAGTCTATTATATTCTATCTTACAATAAGACTAAGTCGTATAGCTATATAGACTTTAACATTATACACATTTGATATTTCGGGCCGAATTTATCTCGCTTATTTATTTCTCGAAATATGTGTTGGAAGCTTTTTTCTTTAGCTATGTTCATCATATTCTTGACAAGTTTGGTTGGGAAAAATTTATTTGTTGGAAAGTAAATATAAGTCAAAAGATGATCATGTGAAAATTACCTTGAACATCTTATATGATTTGTGTGAGACAGTCATTTGATGTTAACTTGAGAAGTTTCATATTGACCATTCGATCACTTGAAAATTAATTGAAGCTAATAGTTTGTGTGAGACAACCATTGTTGTCTTCTAAAGATGTTTTAATGATTGAAATGAGAGTTTGGAACGTTTACCCGTGTTTGGATACATCACGGTGTGCATACCTAGTATGTGAACTGTTTTGTAATGATTCAGGTCCGGAAACCTTGTATGTGTACCTAGTATGCAAATGGTTTTACCTAAGAAGATTCAGGAACCTTGTTGGCGTACCTAGTATGTGAACAGTTTTACCTGAGTTGGGTGTGGGACGGCTGTTTGCGAACCGAGTTTGCGAACGACTTGACATGCCAAGGTCCGAAGCTGCTGTTCGCGTACCTGGTTGGTGAAACAGTGGTAAAGTTCTAGAGTCGGTCATGTACGATTCTCATACTCATGAACTAAAATATTTATGAACTAAGGAATGCAATCTCTGCAAACCGTGACTTAATGTTCATGAATTGATTCTTGTATTAGTACTTTGTACGATTACGAATCAAACCGATTTCGATTGAATTAATTCATATATATTTATATGAGATAGTGACAATTGAACAACTCTACTTGAAACACAATTAGATTCATTTGATTATCTTTCATGATTGATTGATCTTCATATTTGATCTAGCGGTGTTAGATGAATACGTCTAAGACAAAAGTATTCATATGGCTAACTTCAGTTAACTATTGTTGAGCCAACTCAATATACACGTTTAGGTACGGTAACCCATATCTAAATGAGGGTATATTTCATTTGTGTGTAACAAGCTAGGACCATCTAATAGTGGAGATTGATTGCTTTATTTTTAAGCAGACTTAGCTTGAATGTTGAATCAGGTTTTCAGCTAACGGAGAATATTGAATGCTTTGTTACTAAGCTATCTTGGCTTTGATTGAAAGAAACCCTGATTTGAAAGACTATATAAGAAGGAATTCTAGCAATGGGAAAACCTAATCCCCACACTTCTGCGTGTTCCTAGTTGCGTACTAGAGTCAATTCTCCTTTAACCTAGGTTTTTCCTAAAACCATTACAGGTTAACGACTTGAAAAATTCAGTGGGATTCGTGAAACCAGATCCAACTATTTTCTTTCTAGTTGTGTATTCTGATCTTACTTATTCTATCGTATTTAGTTTTATCTTCTCCAAGATTTATTCGAGATTTATCTCTGATATGTAAGATATAAAATGTAATCACAACAGTTTTTCATCTCAGACTCTTGTGATTCCGCAATAAATTTTCCAGTTAATCAATTGGGTTATTGTGATGATTTCTAGGCTGCTCTTCGGAAGTATAAGACTTGATTATCAATTGGTTCATGTTCACCATGATTTATCAAAAGACGGAACAAAAACCGAATAAAGAATAGACATATCTGTGGGAGACAAATTTGTTTATAAGCCTTCGACTTTGGGTGTTAGACGGTTCAGGATCCTCACGAGTCTTGGCGTCTTTGAGCTTGTGATTAGCAGCATTTGTTGCATCCTCAGAGAAGAGATTCTCTTTATGAAGATCATTGATGTGAGATTTTATGAGACCAAGGTAAGTTGAAACCTTTTTCAACTCAGTTTTCAACACATCAAGATTTTTCAGAGTATCAACGAGCTGCAGTTTTGCTTCCACAAAATACTTAAGAAAGTCATGGACCACTTCAACAGAAATCATATCATCCTTCTCAACATTCTCATGAGTATATGCATAGTAACACAAGGCATTAGGATGATCTTCATCTACAAGGGTTCTTTTCTTCCTCCCTTCAGATTCAAAACCAAAGCCTTTATCAAGAAATCCTTTAGAAAAACCACACGTTTGTGAAGAGGACGACATTCTTGATAAACCAAAATAACCTAGAGTATGCAAACATGACTCATAGGTTTGGTATTTATATGGTTTCTTAGGAAAGAAAACCTTTATGGTTTGCAAACCGTTGACTCATGATGGTAACCCGTGTACACATACGAATACAACATGGCCCATGAAGACTAAAACAACAAAATAACTTTTGCTACATGAGACATGGCTCAAAAAGTTCCTTACCATAGGAGAAATTTAGAGCACACTTGTAGCAGCTCAAGATGCAAAAGAAATGCAAGGAGAGACACGATAAAACAAAAATACATCCTAGGCAATATTGTCTTCAGGCACTAGTTTAGCTATAAACGATAAGAGGATATCTCAACTAAGCAGAATACCAAATTGTGATAAGTGCATAATTCATATGATTTTAGTATCCATTCCATACTTGCTTTAGCTATTATTCTTGCATATTTTCGTATTATTGCTCTTGTTTTCTCTTATTTTTCTCAAATAGGCGAATCATCCACAAAGGAGCTATAAAGTGCTCAAAAGATCTAGTAATAGAAGTATTCCAAGTATCCAAGTGCCCAAGTCCAAATGAAGTGGAAGAAATGCGACGAAAAGGAGCAAAACGCTCATAATCAAGACTCAGGCCAAAGACCGATCTTAACTCATTCAAATTAAGGGTTTCTCATCATAGTCTTGAAGATAATTGAAAGATAAAAATAATGCAAAAAGAATGAGGTCATTCCGAGTTCAGATGAAGAAGTTGTGGCCAAAACAGTTTCCATTGAAGTCCGCGAACTGGGTTTGTGGACGGGGTTCGCAGACTTATTTCCGAAAATATCTGCTGGAATTTGAAGTTTGCGGACTGGGTACGCGAACTTATATATTGGGAAACGTGTATTCACACCTTGGAAGGCCTAAGGGCACGTTTGGGGTCGTTAGGTCATATTTTTGGGTCGGGTTCCTAAACCTAACTAAATACTTGGAAGCCAAGTAATGTAAACCTATAAAAAGGTATTAGGTTATGTAAAACATATGAATTATCGAATCTTATATCACAAGTTTTACATCAAAACCTAGGGTTTACCCTTTTAGGGGGAAACCACCATTATCATCTTCTTTGTAATATGAGTAGCTAAATCCTCTGTTGATTAAGGATGAATTCAATGTTCTAAGCGTGAAGCTTTATTGATAAAACAAATCTATTGAGAGTTTTTATCATCATCGTTTGTCTTTACCATATCAAGGGTTTATGAGTGATTCTTAGATTGATTTGGGATGCATACTAGATTAGTTTATTGATTGTTCTATTGCTAGTGGAAGTTATGAGATAAGTAATCGTCGATTAACTCTCTACACAAGTAGAAAACGTGAGACCTTACAGAGGGATTCTGTGGAGCAATCGTGTGTGAATACAACACCATTAAGTAAATCTTGACCTAAGAGTTTAACTACTGGGATCAACCTAAATTCACAAAGCTTAAGGCGTTCGATTGGATTACACCTTGAGTGATCTACTACTTGGTGGTTCGTCGAATAGAATCTGGTAGGCGAGAACTTCCGTATCCAGTGATTGAAGGAGTTTTGGGGATAACACTGATCTAGATGTTATTCTACGGTTGGTGATGAATGGTTCTTACGATAGATAGATAAGTATGTTAATCCAGTTATCGCTTGGTAACGGCGAAGGATTCCTTGATCATCCCTTTCATCTTATTGTCTTTATATTTATCTTAAAACCAAAACCCCCTTTGCTATTTACTTTGTTTTGCTGATACAAATAACCTATCAATTACACAGCTCTCTGTGGGAACGATCTCTTACTACCGCTATATTACCAGTGAATAAGTGGGAAATATATTTGTTAATTTGTTGCATTAACGACACACATCAAATTTTGGCGCCGCTGCCAGGGAGCAGTGGCTAATTGATTTTTTATTTGTTTAGTTTGTTTTTAGATTTTTGTTTTATTTTCTCTTTTACTCTTGTGAGTCGTCATGTTTTCTTACCGAAATTACATGTACGGAGCACAAGATTACAAATACAACAGCGGTAATCAATATGGTTTTCAATCTCATTCATATGAAAACTACCAATCATCCTATGGGTATAATCAAAACCAATCTTTTGGCTATGCTCAATATCCCATGGAACCTTATGGATATTCTCGTACATGTCAACAACCTTATGACGGGCATGTAAGTGAACATCCACAAGGATGGGAGGATAGTTATGCTACTAATCCTATTTCTTCGAGTGTTGCAGAACGAATGTGTACCATGATTGGGGATTTTCAACAAAATATGCAAGAATTTCAACAACAAAGCGAGGAATCACATCGAGAAGTTCAAAGGAACTCAGAGAAATTATACGAACAAATTTCTCAACTCAGTAAAAAAGGAGATGAGGAAGAAATATGGCCTCAAAACCAAACCAATTCCGAAATTCCTATGGATGACATAGAATATTTTGAAGATGAGCAACCTTTGGAAACTTTTGATGACGCTAGTGTAGCTTATTCGAGCCTTGATCTTAATAATGATCAAGCACCTATTCAAAAGGTAGAGCTTGAGGAAGATGCATTTAGTGCTTGGAAAAAATTCCTTAGGGAAAGATATGAGTCCGCGGAAGTGTATGAGCGTTGCAACAATGAGGAAGTTATTCCAATTCCGGATCATAATAACGATCCTTCGCCTATTCAAAAGGAGGAGATTGGATGTGACTTGTCTATTGTTATAAACGGTGTAACACCCTCCCAAGAAGATTTTACAATTTATACCGAGGAAGATTTAATGAGAGAGGAATGGCCATATTCCGATGACGAGAGTGTTGAAGAGATTGAGATTGACAATAAAACCAAATTGATTAAAGTCGTGGAAGACCCAATTGAGCTAGATAATAATAGTTCAATAGAGGATCACGATACACTTGAGATAAATAATTCACTGTTAATTACGAATGAGGATCCGAAACAAGGTTTGTCTAATCCTTTGCATAATTCAATATCTATTGATCCTTTTCCTCTAATCGATGTAGCTTCTCAAAGAGTTGTTAACCCAACTTTTAAGAAAATACCTCACTTAGGATTGGAGTTGTGTGCATCTAAAGTTTTAACGGATTATTTTTCTTCTAAGTATCCGCCACTTGATGTGTTTGATTCGAGTATTGTGCAGGTTCACCAAGCTGAGGAACCTTTTGAAGTTCCCGAATTATATGTTCTCTATCCACTTTCGAGTGTAGAAAGGACTAAGTGTGGGGGAAAATTCAATAAAGTGATAGCTTCAATATTTATATTTTGTGAAGCTATTATTTGAATTGCAGATTGTTATTTGGAAGGATTACCAAATTTTCAGATTGTTGGTATACGGACGATAACAATAACGTCGGGCTTTGACGACGTTAAACCAAGCGCTAAATGGGAGGCAACCCATCGGTTTTGTATCTCTATCCCTTTTGTTTTTAATTTTCTTAGCTTTTCATATCATATATTGCATTCCAATCTTAGATTTTACAAAGTCCAATATCTATAATGAAAGTTTTGATGAATTTTCGTCAGAAAATTCTGACTGCGCAGTTGTCATGAAAATAGCTCTCGAGACTTCATACGGAGTCCGCTTTGAGTGGTTTACCCCAAATTTTATAGAGGACAGACTTACCTTTATTTTACAAAAAGAAAATCCTAATTTGGAGTCTGTTAAGTTGGAGAGATACGCCTGGAAATTTGAGTTTTGGAATTTTTTCCAGAACTTTTTCAGATTGCATGTCAGTCAGTCCGGAGGCCATCAAAGTCAGACCGTTTATTGAAACTCTGTGCCCTTTTGACACGTTATAGAAAATACGTAGGTGAACAACTTTAGTTTAGGATGGTTTTCCTATTTACCTACCTATTGGTACAGGTTTTGAGTTTTTCAGGGTTGTTATGTCAGACATCAGAGTTTTCGGTTTTGAACATTGAGGACAATGTTGAGTTTAAGTGTGGAGGAGTAGTTAAGCATGTTTGGTTTGCATAAAAAAAATATATATATATAAATAATACTCTTTGATTTCTTGCATTCTTGAGACTTCATATTTTGGAGTTAATTATGAGCTATTTAGGATGACACTCTAAACCTTTTAAGGTTGAAACAGTTCTTACGGCTATAAATTAAGTTCCAATTTATCGTTATACAATCCTTAAATATATACGTTCATAATTGAATGCGAAACTAAGCTATGGTAGTCGTTTGAAAGAGTCATCCTCGCAATAAATCATTACTGAATCACTTTATTTTTATTTTTGCAGTTTTATGTTTCTCTAAAGTGATTTGGTGGGATCCTGATACTGTCGTGGATGTTGTGGCAAGGTAATAATTGGTTAAGTTTATATAAAATCCCCATAAGACCATTGTCTTACACTCGTAAAGAGTAAAGAGTGAGCCAGAAAAATAAAATAAGGCTCATCTTCATTTCTCGATACTAATAAATGATAGGTCCGGAATTTCAGATTAATCATAGTCGATGAAAACAAAAACCATATCATCATTATATAGCAAGTCAAAACGACTACTGATGAGGTTCTTGACACTTGGATAGAAGTATGTGTGAAACGTTGTCCCTGTCTCCGTCGCCTAAGCAAGCGTGGAGTGCAGGATCCAAGGCAACTATCACATACTTGCTGAAAAGGAACATGCGCTTAGAATATCTAATCATGTGGTCGAGTTAAATGGGTGCTTCTCTCAACTAATGCGCTATAAATATATATCATTTGACGACATTCATACAAGTATTGTGGGTAACATCTTTCACTTAAGTCAACATTTGCACACTTCACTTTTCTATTTCCATTTTCTTATCTATCCATGTGATTTCAGTATACGAGTGTTGTGGCGAACGTTGCAACAAGTACGATGACTATCTTAGTAGAGTTTTGCAATCAGGTTGAATGACATACGTAAGTAATTACTTATGTGTGAGGATTGGAATGTATGTGGGATGTTTGCAGTTAAAGAACATATGCAAGATAATTTTTTGGCTGTTTGCTTTGTGTTTATCCTTAGCGGTTCTTCCAAGGTGAGAAATTGGAGTAGGTTTTGTGGGTATACCTCTTGTAATCCCTCACGAGACTATAACTCGTTCACTAGGGACACCTAGGGGTTTAAAGACCTGTTATTCATGCTCAGAGTAACCGTATCCTCACGACATGGAGTTGTTTTATTTAGGATTAGTTTTATTTAATTTGCTCGAGGAATATCAAAAGATAAGTGTGGGCGAATTTGATAAGTGCATAATTCATATGATTTTAGTATCCATTCCATACTTCCTTTAGCTATTATTCTTGCATATTTTCGTATTATTACTCTTGTTTTCTCTTAATTGTCTCAAATAGTTGAATCATCCAAAAAGGAGCTATAAAGTGCTTAAAAGAGTTAGGAATAGAAATATTCCAAGTATCCAAGTGCCCAAGTCCAAATGAAGTGGAAGAAGTGCGACGAAAAGGAGCAAAACGCTCATAATCAAGACTCAGGCAAAAGACCGATCTTAACTCATTCAAATTAAGGGTTTCTCATCATCATCTTGAAGAGAATTGAAAGATAAAAAGAATGCAAAAAGAATGAGGTCATTCCAAGTTCGGATGAAGACGTTGTGGCCAAAACAGTTTTCATTGAATACCGAAGACAGTGAAGTCCGCGAACTAGGTTTGCAGACGGGATTCGCAGACTTATTTCTGAAAATATCTGCTGGAATTTGAAGTTTGTGAAGTTCGATCTCTTGATTCAATATCAATGAACCTAGGACTGGGTACGCGAACTTATCAATTGGGAAACTTGTATTCACACCTTGGAAGGCCTAAGGGCACGTTTGGGGTCGTTAGGTCATATTTTTGGGTCGGGTTCCTAAACCTAACTAAATAATTGGAAGCCAAGTAATGTAAACCTATAAAAAGGTATTAGGTTATGTAAAACATATGAATTATCGAATCTCATATCACAAGTTTTACATCAAAACCTAGGGTTTACCCCTTTAGGGGGAAACCACCATTATCATCTTCTTTGTAATATGAGTAGCTAAATCCTTTGTTGATTAAGGATGAATCCAATGTTCTAAGCGTGAAGCTTTATTAATAAAACAAATCTATTGAGAGTTTTTATCATCATCGTTTGTATTTACCATATCTAGGGTTTATTAGTGATTCTTAGATTGATTTGGGATGCATACTAGATTAGTTTATTGATTGTTCTATTCCCAGTGGAAGTTATGAGATAAGTAGTCGTCGATTAACTCTCTACACAAGCAGAAAACGTGACACCTTACAGAGGGACTCTGTGGAGAAATCGTGTGTGAAGACAACACCAGCAAGTAAACCTTGATCTAAGAGTTTAACTACTGGGATCAACCTAAATTCACAAAGCTTAAGGAGTTCGATTGGATTACACCTTGAGTGATATACTACTTGGTGGTTCGTCGAATAGAATCTGGTAGGCGAGAACTTCCGTATCCAGTGATTGAAGGAGTTTTGGGGATAACACTGATCTAGTTGTTATTCTACGGTTGGTGATGAATGGTTCTTACGATAGATATATAAGTATATTAATCCAGTTATCGTTTGGTAACGGCGAAGGATTCCTTGATCATCCCTTTCATCTTATTGTCTTTATATTTATCTTAAAACCAAAACCCCCCTTTGCTATTTACTTTGTTTTGCTGATACAAATAACCTATCAATTACACAGCTCTCTGTGGGAACGATCCCTTACTACCGCTATATTACCAGTTAATTAGTGGAAATATATTTGTTAATTTGTTGCATTAACGACACGCATCAAATTGCCATAGTATACCTGATTTTTACACATCTTGCTCAACAAGATTTTTATGAGAAAGTTCTTAACCCTTGTGATTAATTAGCACAAGTATGAGCTCTGAGCTCATTAAAAGAACTGTGTTTATGATCGAGTCTCTTTTTCCTTTTGAGTCTAAAGAGAGATTCCCTTTTGTGTGAGAAATTATCATAAAACTTGTTGTCATCAAAATACGAGACATAGTTAGAGTTCTTACCAGAAGAATTTTGACTTGCGGAGGATGACAACCTGTCGACAATTTCTTTATATTCTTCGATTATCTCCATCATGTTATCATCAAATTTTTTTCTTTCTCCTGGAATTTCGTTCACATTAAGGGAAATGGTATTTCCAGAGGAAACGACTTGATCCTTCCTTGGATGATTCTTGTTAAGATTACTATTCTGCTTTAGAGCATTTGAGGAACTCATTGAACTGACCTTCCTGGTAACATACACAGGGTAAGTATGAAAACCAACTGGTTTAGACATACGAATGTCAGTTACACCTTTGAGAATTAAGTCTAAGGTGTGTTGAAGTTGAACCAAGGAGGTTTTATTCAACCTAGAGTTTCTCTTTTGTTTAGCAGAGCCTTTTGCAAAAGAGGCATACATTCTGATCACAAGAGTGATTAGACAAGGTAGTCTTAACAACCTCGTTAGGAGATTTCTTCCTTCCATGTGATGTGGAACATCCTTGACCAAAGGGAAATTCAGACACATTCTTTTTAACAGGAAGGGATTCCAATTTTACTTCTGGAGCTGGAATGTTTTCAGGCGTAGCAGAAGTGCTTGGTATATTATACTGCTTAGAGCATCCTTGAATAGAGAGTTTACTCAAGCGATGTTCAATTTCGAAAGCATCCTTTTTGAGGCTAGCCTCAAGAGTCATACGTGAAGAATAATCTTCAATATTTTCTTTGAATTTGCAGTCTATTATTACACCAAGCAGAACATCGACATGATGTTTTAACCGATTAAATCTATCAGCTTGGATTCTAGCAAGATTTAGAATCAAGATACTCTCTTCAGCTGTTTCCCGTTCATTCAGATAGATAGACTCTTTTGAAGGGTAATCGGAAATACTCATGTCGGATCCTGTCTGTCTTGTTGGAACACATGGTTCGTCTATAGTCGAGATTAAAGAATCTTTCTCTTTAATAGAATTAGACAAGACAAAGCCTTTATTTCTGGTGACGCGTTTATCAGAGATACTATCGTCCATCCTCAGATCACTACAAACACAGACTTGTAAGGTCTTGAACGTTTTTGCCTGCTCTGATACCAATTGAAAAAACGGGGGTACAAAAACCCCACCCAACAATTCGATTAGCAATCTGTATGGACAAAATCTAATATACTTTCTAGAGAATCAACTAGACAGTCAGACTCAATATAGATAAAAGTATATCAAAGAGTTTATATCTCAATCTCTCGATTTGATCTTTACTCAAGCAAATAAAAATCTGCGAGTCTTTATCAAAGAGATATAACTTGGATGGTACCAAAGACCAATATCCAAGTGTGAATCAATTTAATTCAACAATCAAAAGTTCGAATATTCTAATTGATTGAACAACGCACAACCTGTGATATTTCAATTATATAAAAAAATATAATGCGGAAAAGAAATAACACAAACACCAAAATTTTGTTAACGAGCAAACCGCAA
This sequence comes from Papaver somniferum, assembly GCF_003573695.1. Taxonomy (NCBI): domain Eukaryota; kingdom Viridiplantae; phylum Streptophyta; class Magnoliopsida; order Ranunculales; family Papaveraceae; genus Papaver; species Papaver somniferum. Next base: position 200,445,125 of record NC_039364.1, on the reverse strand, counting down.
ATGCAGAAAAACCCCGAGACCTAGTCCAGATTGAACACACACTGTATTAAGCCGCTACAGACACTAGCCTACTCCAAATTAACTTCGGTCTGGACTGTAGTTGAACCCCAATCAATCTCACACTTATCCAAGGTACAGTTATGCTCCTACGCCTCTGATCCCAGCAGGATGCTACGTACTTGATTCCCTTAGATGATCTCACCCACAACTAAGAGTTGCTACGACCCAAATTCGAAGACTTTAATAAACAAATCTGTATCACACAGAAAATTCTAAGGTAATAGATAAATTCGTCTCCCACGAATATACCTATGATTTTTGTTCCGTCTTTTGATAGATCAAGGTGAACAGGAACCAATCAATAAACCGGTCTTATATTCCCGAAGAACAGCCTAGTATTATTGATCACCTCACAATAATCTTAATCCACGCAGCGAAAAAAGATATTGTGGAATCACAAACGATGAGATGAAGTGTTTGTGATTACTTTTCTATCTTGCCTATCGGAGATATAAAATCTCGAGCCAATTATTACAATCGTACTCGTAACGATAGAAGATGCAAGATCAGATCACACAACTACAAGAAAAGTAGTATCGGTCTGGCTTCATAATCCCAATGAAGTCTTTAAGTCGTTAACCTGGTTTAGAAGAAGAAACCAAAGGTTAAAGGAGAATCGACTCTAGCTATGCAACTAGTATCACACGTAAGGTGTGGGGATTAGGTTTCCCAGTTGCTAGATTTCTCCCTTATATATTTTTCAAATTAGGGTTTGCAAAATGTTAGCTTGGTAACAACGCATTCAATATTCACAATTACATGAAAACCTGATTAGATTCAAGCTAATATTTCTCAACCGTTGGATCGAAAACTTAGCTTGTTACACACAAATGAATTGTCCAATTTTGGGTTTACGAACCGTTCCCAGACATTAACATTTGTTGGTTCAAAAATAGTTAACCAAATGGTTAGCCATATGATTACTTTCATATCAACCATATTTTTCTTCACTATAACTAGTTCAAATGAGTCAAATGAACTAGTTAGAGAGTTTTTCAATTGCTTAGATCTTATGTAACTACACAAGACACAATCGAAGCAAAAACGGTTTGATTCACTCGAATCGGTTCATGAACTTTATAGCTACGGTTTGCAAAAGCATTCCTTAGTTTAAATAAACATGGGTTCAAGAACAACCGGTTTTAGATATAACCTGCTCAAGTTCGCGGACTGGGTTCGCGGACTTAATCTCATGGAAGGAGTTCACAAACTCCAGCAGAAATTCTCGGGTCGAGAACTTCCGCCAGTTCGCGGACTTGGCTCACGCCACTTCCATTTCTCTTTATCAACAAAGTTCGCAAACTTTGGTTCAAGGAATAAGGACTTATACATATATGTGTTTCCACAACAATGCTTATATCCTACCAATGGTTATGTAATCTACACTCTCATTTCAATCATTGAAACATTCTCAGAGGACGGATACATCCGTCATTCACAGACCATTTTTCGTCAGAGAAATTTTCAAAGTGATTGAAACATAACATGACTTTCTTCACTAGGTAAAGATGAATTCGGCTAAAACGAAATCTTACCAACACATATTTCGAGAAATAAATAGGCGAGATAAACTCGGCTCGAAATATCAAATGTGCATAATGAAAGGCTGTATATCAAAACGACTTTTATCTCAAGAGTAGGAGATAGAATAGATAGAATTTTGAGTGACAGATAAGTTCAAGTCTCCACATACCTTTTAGTCGATGAAGATCCACCAGTTCCTTGAGTAGTCCTTCGTCTTGTATGATGATTTTCATGGAGTTCTTGAGCTCAACTACACTTTCAATCCTAGTCCGAGACCTTTAGCTATGTAGGCTAGAAATCAAGACTTATAGTTTTCATCACTAACATTGACAAACATGCTTGAGATAGCAACGCATGCGAGTTAGACCGAGCAATGTTCTAACAGTAAGGAACGCGAACCTTAATAGGTGTGAGACTTGGTTAGGGCTCAACTACATTCCAGTCTGAAGTTAACTTTTAGTAGGCTAGAGTCTGTAGCGGCTTAATACAGTGTGGTATTCAAATATGGACTAGGTCCCGGGTGTTTCTGCATTTGCGGTTTCCTCATTAACAAAACTTCTGGTGTCTGTGTTATTTCTTTTCCATATTATATTTTTATATAATTGAAATATCACAGGTTGTGCGTAGTTCAATCAGTTGATAAATCTGACCTTGTTTGTTGGATAAAAGTTGATTGACACTTGGGAATTGGTCTTTGGTGCCGTCCAAGTTCTTTCTCATATCAATCAGGCTCGCAGAAATCTATTAGTTTGATTTGCTGATTGTATTGAGAAAGAGATAAAGCTCTTTGATATATCTCTTGATTGATCTCGCTTTTAAGTTGGTGGTCTCGGAATTATATTGGAGTTTAGTCCATACAGATTGCGGAACGAATTATTGGGTGTGGTTGTTATACCCCGCTTTTTCAATTGGTATCAGAGCAGGCAAACACGCTAAGACCTCATAAGTATGTGTTTGTAGCAATCTGACTCTATGGACAGAAGTGATATCTCTATAAACGTATCGTCTGTCTTCGATGGTTCAAATTACTTATGATGGAAAATTGTTATGCGTGCCTTTCTTTAAGCACGTGATTTTCAATCATGGGTTCTTGTTGTTAATGGCTATAATCCTCCATTAGTTACATTACACAATGTAACTGTTGCAAATGATATTGGTGAGTATGATCCTGTCGAGATTCTCGCTGCAAAGCAAAATTCTGACGGATTAAATGTTATCATCCATGTCGTTACCCCAGATCTTCAGCACCATGTGACTATGTGCACTCGGTCTAAAGATGCTTGGGATATCTTAGAAACCGTATTTGAAGGGAATACCTCTGAGAAAGAAGCTAGGCTTCAAAACCTAAATTTTGATTGGGAAAACCTTCATATGGTTGATGAAGAGTTATTTGATGAGTTTAATCACAAAGTGTCTGAAATTGTTAATGCATCTTTTGCATTGGGTAAGACTATTCCTGAAAAGGACATTGTGATGAAAATTTTAAGATCGCTACCAGCTAGATACGATTCTAAGAAACATGCCATCGTTGAGGGAAATAACCTTAAAACACTTTCCAGAAATACACTTGTTGTAAAGTTAAAGATCTTTGATCATGAACATTCATCCAAAGCTGGAAAGGATGTAGCTTTCAAAGCACAAAAGAACACTAAACTACTTGATAAAAGTAAAAGTGTTGACAACTCTGTGGATGATATTATTGAGACTGAATCATCAGATAAAGTTCTTGATAACTCAGATTCATTGGTCACAAGATAGTTTAGAGATCTTCTTTTGAAGAGAAGTAAACGATTCACCAGAGATAAACCTAGATCGACAGTTAGACCCCATGATCGTGCCCGTCCTAAAAACATGGATACTTTTGACACTAATAATAAGGATATGCCATAGTGCTTCAAGTGTAAGGGTTTTGGTCATTTTGCCAATAAATGTCCAAATCGGAGAAAATGCACTGGGTACAAGGGTCTTGCTGCAACTCTTGATGAAACATCTGATTCAACTGAAGATGAAAAATCAAGTGTAGCACTCCTTCTCGAAAATATTAATTTTGATAATTGTAGCAATACTCACATCAACCTTGATATTTTTCCTGGAGAAATCTCTTCGACCACATTGGAGAATAAAATGGATTTTTCTATGATTAATGAAAACCCTACCTCACATGTTTCAGGTACTTCACTTTGTTTAGCAGCATGTTCGGCTATGGTGCCTGAACCATCCTCTACTTTCACATGTTCTTATTGTACTATTAAGGGTCATGAACTCTATAATTGTTTCAATTACAAACATAAAGTAAGATATGTCAATAAACTGCAGTAGGGAGTTAATCGATTAGCAAACAAGCTCACACTTATTCTATAGTCAAATTCATCCGAGGTGTGTCTTTTTAGTTCACCTCCTAAGAAGTTGATTTCTAAGGATAAAGTTAGACCTCTACATAATAGAACTAGGTCCAAACGACCTATGATAAAGAGTATAGAAAATCCGGTGTAGGAACCATGTGGTGGACAGATTATTGTTCACCCCAACACAGTCTAAGTGTGTTGAAAGTGCATCTTGTCTCATATGCCCACATTTTGAAAAGAGGCAAGAGTTGTGCATAGTTGGGCTATAGGATCAGAAGCTATTCTAAGTTGTTTTCTTTTCTTGAATTTTGTTTTCTGATTTTCTGATTATTCTTTTCATATCAACAACTAATGATATTGAAAAGATTTTTCAGTGTTTGAATATAAAAAAAGGAGAGGGTCAAAATCGACATTCCTACCCTTTTTAGGGCTGTGTGTGTTGATCGGACGTGAACCCTATTACTCTGTATATAGGTTTCGTAACCCTACAGTTTTTTTCCCTTCTCTGAAACTCTTTTCATCAAAAGGCTGCTTGTTGAGCTATTGCTTTTGTGTGCTTTTTCATAAACCTCATATTTTAATGGAGACTCCAAGCATCATCTCTTCTGATGGAAAAAATGTTAATATGATTGTTAAGCCATCAGTCATGAAGGAAAAAGAAAATTCTCATTCCTATACAAACTTTGAAGAGAAAAAGGAAAAATATGAAGAAACCAAGGGCTAACACCTAAATCTTCAGAAGTTTTCTGTTGTTCTTGAAGAGTTGAAAGAAACATGGATGGAGATTCGGAAAATAAAGGTTGTTGTTCTAAGAACTCTTGAAATTCAGAAGGATATGGTTCGTCAACATTCAAGAAGGTTTGTTAGAATTGACTCCTTTCTTCATGAACCTTATGTTCCAATGTTTGTTGAGACGGCAAGGAGTTCGGGAACGATAAAGAATTTTTCAAGAATCTTAATGTCTTGGAAACTTCTTATGAGTTCTTATGTTTAAGAAGGATAAATAGGGTTTTGAATAGCATTAAATTGTGATTACACATAGCTATTTTAATGATTTTCATCTTGCAATGTTTTTAGATTTAAATTCTATAGTTATTTGGAAGATGATGTTTACAGTATTTAATCTTTTTGATTTACGTCCGTGAACTTGATTATCTCATATATGTTCAAAAGTTAAGTCTATTGTGTCATTATGCAAATTGACGAAAGATAGAATGAACTTTTGAAAGTATTCCACAGTATTGATCTTTCCCTGATCCACTTTTCTGTGAAATTACTGTATAGCTCCGTAAGTTTTCTTATGTTGAGCGTTTCTGATTAAACTAATCAATAAGGTCTTCTTGTGGTTAATTTATTCGAGTTTACTGGATACAAATCCATGTGATTTGTTAACGTCCAAAGAAATCCTTCTTTTCTCGTAAAAGTAAGGTCGATCATGTTATTCTTTCGGGAGTGACATAAAATGGTGGAGAGTTCTTAATTGAACTTGTGCTTAATTGCCATATCTTTGTGGGGAGTGCGGCTGTGGAATATTCTAGGAGTTATCTTGTATCTTTAAAAACTCCTTGATGAATACACTAATTTTCGACTATGTGAAATCATTGAAATAAAGTTGATATGTTCTCTTTTAGTCATGAAGTATCTTTTTGAAAATTTTATTATGATCTTGTAGTTTTCGTACCTTTTCCAATTTATATTGACAAAAAGGGGAAGAATTATTTGGTAGTTCACACTAAATACATATGGTTTACGGATCATTATGTAAGGGGGAGTGGTTTTCATTGTGAGATGAAATATTGACTAAGGGGGAGTGATACATATCACCATAGTATTATTTCAAAGTTGTGATACAATTGAACTTTGATTATCTATAGTAATACTATGACATTGTATAACAACGATTGAGAACAATTGTTTTCTTATTGTTATGGCTACGGATCTTCAACAACAATGATGCTGAGTTGAACACGTTCAGAATCGCTGAAGTACTTGGAGTAGCGAAGAATTCAAGGAATGTTGAAGAGCCAAGGAAATCAAGCATGATGGATGAGAAACTACAAAGTTAATTTATTTTGTAATCCATACGTATTGATAGTTTTGCCACTAAAATCGACAAAGGGGGAGATTATTAGAGCAATGCTCGGTCGACCTCGCAAGCGTTGCTATCTCAAGCATGTTTGTCAAGTTTAGTTGATCAAAACTATATACTTGATTTCTAATATACTTATAGCTATGTATCGTATTAAGATAGAATGTGTAGTTGAGCTTTAGATTTCACGGCGTTCACCAATTGAAGACGAAGATCTAGTGAGGAGCTTGGAGGAATTTCATCAACAAAAGTTATGTGGAGACTAAAACTTATATATCACTCAGAAGTTTATTCTATTCTATCTTCTAATGAGACTAAGTCGTATAGCTATATAGAATTTTACATTATACACAATTGATATTTCGAGTCGAGTTTATCTCGCTTATCTATTTCTCGAAATATGTATTGGAAGCTTTTTGCTTTAGTTATGTTCATTATATTATTGACAAGTTTAGTTGGGAACAATTTATTTTTTGGAAACTAAATATAATTCAAAATATGATCATGTGAAAATTACCATGAACATCTTATATGATTTGTGTGGGACAGTCATTTGATGTAAACTTGGGAAGTTTCGTATTGATCATTCGATGACTTGAAAATTAATTGAAGTGAATGGTTTGTGTGAGACAACCATTGTCGTCTTCTAAGGATGTTTCAATGATTGAAATGTGAGTTTGGAACATTTACCCATGTCTGGATACAACAGGGTATGCATACCTAGTATGCGAACTGTTTTGTAATGATTTAGGTCCGGGAACCTTGTTTGCGTACCTAGTATGCGAACGGTTCTACCTGAGAAGGTTCCGGAACCGCGTTTGCGTACCTAGCATTCTAACGGTTTTACCTGAGTTGGGTGCGGACTGTTGTTTGCGAACCGGGTTTGCGAACGGCTTGACAGGCCAAGGTCCGGAGTTGCTGTTCGCATACCTGGTTGGCGAACGTAGTGGTAAAGTTCTAGAATCGGTCACGTATGATTTTCATACTCATGAACTAAAACATTTATGAGCTAAGGAATGCAATCTCTGCAAACCGTGACTTAATGTTCATGAATTGATTCTTGTATTAGTACTTTGTACGATTACGAATCAAACCGATTTTGATTCAATTTGTTCATATATATTTCTATGAGATAGTGAACAATTGAAGAATTCTATTTGGAACACAATTAGATTCATTTGATTATCTTTCATGATTGATTTATCTTCATATTTGATCTAGAAATGTTAGATGAATAGGGCTAAGACAAAAGTGTTCATATGGATAACTTCAGTTAACTATTATTGATCCAACTCAATATACACGTTTAGGTACGATAACCCATATCTAAATGAAGGTATATTTCATTTGTGTGTAACAAGATAAGACCATATAACGGTGGAGATTGATTGCTTTATTTTTTAGCAGACTTGGCTTGAACCTTAAATCAGGTTTTCAACTAACAGAGAATATTGAATGCTTTGTTACTAAGCTATGTTAGCTTTGATTGAAAGCAACCATGATTTGAAAGGTTATATAAGAAGGAACTCTAGCAATGGGAAAGCCTAATCCCCACACTTCTGCGTGTTCCTAGTTGCGTACTGGAGTCGATTCTCCTTTAACCTAGGTTTTTCCTAAAACCAATATAGGTTAACGATTTGAAGACTTCATTGGAATTCGTGAAGCCAAATCCAACTATTTTCTCTGTAGTTGCGTATTCTGATCGTACTTGTTCTATCATATTTAGTTTTATTTTCTCTAAGATTTATTCGAGATTTATCTCCGATAGGTAAGATATAAAATGTAATCACAATAGTTTTTCATCTCAGACTCTTGTGATTTCGCAATAACTTTTCCTGTTAATCAGTTGGGTTATTGTGATGTGATTGATATTTCTAGGCTGTTCTTCGGGAGTATAAGACCGGATTATCAATTGGTTCTTGTTCATCTTGATTTATTAAAAGACGGAACAAAAACCGAATAAAGAATAGACATATTTGTGGGAGACATATTTGTTTATAAGTCTTCGACTTTGGGTCGTGGGAACTCTTAGTTGTGGGTGAGATCAACTAAGGGAATGAAGTGTGCCTATTCCGGCGTGGTTCTAGAGGCGTAGGAACGCGATTGTACCTTAATCGGTGTGAGACTTGGTTAGGGCTCAACTACATTCCAGTCTGCAGTTAACTTTTAGTAGGCTAGAGTCTGTAGCGGCTTAATATAGTGTGGTATTCAAATATAGACTAGGTCACGGGGTGTTTCTGCATTTTCGGTTTCCTCGTTAACAAAACTTCTAGTGTTTGTGTTATTTCTTTTTCGTATTATATTTTTATATAATTGAAATATCACAGGTTGTGCGCAGTTCAATCAGTTGATAAATCCGACTTTGTTTGTCGGATAGAACTTGATTGACACTTATTGACACTTGGACATTGATCTTTGGTACCGTCCAAGTTATTTCTCGTATCAATCAGGCTTGGAGATTTCTATCTGTTTGATTTTCTGATTGTATTGAGAAAGAGATAAACCTCTTTGATATATCTCTTAATTAAGCTCACTTTTAAATTGGTGCTCTCGGAATTATATTGGAATTTAGTCCATACAGATTGTCGAACGAATTATTGGGTATTGGGTATAGACGTATAGCTGGTATACCCACTTTTCCAATTATTGGGTGTGGTTGGATCTAAAGTAAATATGTCCAGCTTCACCCAGCTCTGTTTGGGTGTTGAAAATAAGTCATTCTCGCACTGTACCTCGGCACCTATGTTCCATAATTTTTAAATCCAATTAACCCCTTGATTAAGCATAAAATTCAAACAAAAAAATATCTCAGTGTACTCTTACTTGATCCAAGGGTTGGTGATCACAGTTCTCTTTTTGTCTCTATGATTCCATCTGTTTTTCTGAAGTGCAAGGACATGTCCGTCCTTTAGAACTTGTTTTTGGAAACGAAATGATGCTTATCAAAATCACATGGTACAAAATGGTCCCTTGGGTGTACTACGAATCATCCCAACCGTTCAAATATAGTGGTCATAGACTCATAGTGCCTTTATGGGTTCCCACCTTCACAACAGAATGCACCTATCATGGCCCATTTTGATTTGGAACCCACTTAGATTTTGGCCTATCATTTTCTTAGATGACCTAATAAAAACACTGCTGAAAGTTTGTATATTTGGTCCCATATGATGACATTAACATATGTTGCTTTCAGTTATTTGGTCCCATGATTATTTGGTGCGGTACTGCGGTGCATTGTGCATGTGATCACTGAACAACCTCACTACATCGTAGAAGTCAGGGTAGCCATGTGCTGTTAACTCCTGGTGGGATAGGGATCGTCAATGGATAGTATTTGTCTCGGATCATAGTACTTTGTTTATACAGTAGTGAATTCAAGGATGAAGTCCGACCAGTGAATTTAGCTCAGTAATGGTGCATCTCATATCATAAACTTGATAGTTTTAGCTGTTAGGGCGAGGACGTAAACTATAGCTGTAAGAACCATCACAAACAAACAGAGAGACCGTAAACTATAGCTGTAGTGAAACAAACAGAGGGGTTTGATCGGTAAAACTTGATAGTTTTACGGATTTCACGTTTATTAACATGACAACACAATTAATGCCCCAAGGGATATAAATTTAACCAGTGTGGCCTTTAAACAATGCCCTACGATCGATAAATTTTCAACACAAAAGGCATAACCATCTTTTCCAAAAATTTGTACAAAAAAGCCTTTTGTTGAATAACGTTGGGTTATACGGTTCTGTTGTGGTCCATCTGCGGTCCCGTTCATCTATTAAAGTTGAGGACATAGATGTTAAAAAATCACAAAATTGATTAAAAAGATCAAAATCAACAATTCTTGAATGAAAAGGACATTTAGATTTTGATACTGTTTAAATAGACAAAACTGTAAAAATAGCCAGGATGTAAACTGTTTCGTCCTACCCATTTTCAAATATTTTTTTCATTTTTAATTTACATCAGGATGCATCCAGTTTCATCCTTGCTATTTTTTTAGTTTAAGTCAGGATGAATTCAATTTCATCCTTGCTATTTTTTTTGTGTCCATTTCATCCATTCTACTTTTTATTCGTCCATTTGAATCATATTTTAAAAATATTTAAGCAAATGAGTCATTTTCCCGAAAAAAAAATCCGAAGCTCCAGAACAGAAACGGGACAAATTCACGTGGAAGATGTGTACTTAGAGCACAAATGAAACTGATTATGTTGGTTTTTACTCCGCAACAGACAAATTTAGAATATAAAATTACCAATATTCATTACTTGAAATTTTGATACGAGAGCATGAACATGAACCGAACCAAGTTTTAATTGTGCAACAGACACTATAATCTATGGACTATCTAGCAGCTAAACAGTTTCATTTATAACGTAGCTGGAGCTAAGCCAATTATAATGATGTCTAAGAAAAGAATCCTTCAAATTTTAACTTCACTGTTGAACATGCTAAACTTCTTGTTTGGGCTAACAATGGCTCTACAAACAATATTTACTGATGTTCCCGATGGTTAAATAACGATAAATAACTTCACTGAATTTATACTGCAAACTAGAACCTCTGGCTTTTTACCTACAGACTGGAGTTCTTCTTTCACTAAGACGCGTCATAATTCATAGGCTATCTGTAAACAGTATCTGTAGTACAGTAGTAAAGTCCATAGGTAATAGTATCTATAAGTTGAGTTCGAAACTGCATCAAAAATTTTATTGATCAAATAAATAAAAAACTCACATGGTGAGAAAGAACTCCTCAAGTGATCGGAGTAGTGACGGGAAACAACCTGGCTAACAAGCACATGACGAAAGTTACCATTACCGAACAAGAATATACGTGTGCACTTTGGATTATAACTAATATAACTACTCCTTCCGTTATTTTTTAATAGGTCAGTTTCTTTGTTTGAGAAAATTAAGGAAATTAAGAGAACTAATTATTGAAAGTGGTCCTCTAGATACTTGTCAATAAAAGAAGTGAAGTGAAATGGTCCCCATGACACTTGTCAGCCAAAGAAATAAGTGAAACGGTCCACATAACACTTGTCATCAAAAGAAGATAAAAGAAAAGTGGTCCCAGAAAATTAAATTAACATTTGACTTTCCCAATTAGAAAACTGATCTATTTTTTGAAATATTTATTTATAGAAACTGGCCTATTAAAAAGTAACGTAGGGAGTATTTATCTTAAAAATTAAGACAATTCTATTCAAAAAATGTACAAATTCTAAGAAAAAAAGATTGTCCAAATTATGAAAAGCTCCAAATTAAATATGAGACAAATTCACGAGGGAGATGTGTACCAACTGTTTAGTGAAGGGTCGGTTCAAGAGTGTAAAAACAGCGTCTATGATGTGATGTCTTACAAAAATGACAGTGATTTTGTAGATCATCATCAGTTAGTTCCATTTTAAGCTTCGTCATAAGACAATAATGGATAATGCTAATCTATGCTTCAAAAAAGAAAAAGATAATGCTTACTGATGCTAATCTAAAACATAATCTTGTCTATCGATCCGACGGAAGCACTCGCATTTTTATGATCCCCATGCTCCGAGAGCTAAAGCAATGCTATCATTAAACAGTTAAAACCTTCAAGGACAAGAGAAGTTCAACAAAAATGGGATTCTATGCTTTGCAGCACCAAAGTTTATGAGAAAAAAGGTTTTTAAGGTTAATGAACCTCATGCTGATTGAATTTCCAAATTCCAATTCTCCACGTTAAACTCATTTACACTTCAAAGTGTTTCGGTGCTTTTCTATCTATCTATGTCCGAATTATTTGGTCACATCCGTACAGATTATACTCCTATCCGATCCGATTTAATAGTTTGACCGGTTTTCATCTGATCAAGATGAGATTGGTTTGGATCGGATTTGATGATCAGTTTTGGGAGATTGATGAAAATGTCACCTTTGATGCTCCATTTTTCAAAGGCTATATTGATTTATAAAATGCAAGATCAATAAAACGCTTACAAAAAAAATCTTGTTCCAATTTGTTATTACAGAGACGGTAAAATCTCACCTTTTGATGTTACACCTGTTGCGTTTGTAACAATAAAACACTCAAGAAAGATGTTAGAAAGATGTAAGAATAAAAGGATTAATTTCTGGAAAGTAAATAGACACTCAATTGGACTGCAAACAAAAGACAGAGTCACGTGTTCAACACGTTGTCCTTAACACGATATTTGACCGGTACGCCTCAAGAATGGGTGATGCCTATACCCTGTGGTCAAGTTCGTATCCAGGATAAAACTGCCCGTTGCAAGCACTGTTAGCACTACAGTACTTACCCACTCTTACGACCTCAACAGCAATTGCGCACGGAATGAAAAATAAAGGACCACACAGGGGGAGAAGACGAAAAGAAGAGAATAGTAGCTCTTCTGGACACGAATTGAAATGAAAAAAAAAATGATCGACTTATATAGGGTATAAGTGAGAGAGGTCTCATTAACGCGCATTAAAACAATTAGAATTAATTTCCAAACGGTTTAAAACGTTCATGCATCATAATGTCGATCTAAAACGTTCATGCATCATAATGTTGATATAAAACGTTCATGCATCATAATGTTGATGTAACGTTCATGCATAATAAATATAAAACGTTCATGCACAGACATAATGTCGCCAAAGATTTATTTTGTTTGAAATCTTTTAAGTATTAATTCAAAAATTCAAAAGAAGTTTTGCCAAAAAAGATAAGTCTTGACCCACACCCACACCCGAGCCCGAGCCCGGCCCGGCCCTCCCGCACGCAGGGACGGCGGCGGCGGCGTGCGTGCTTCGGTGCGAAGCACCGCGCGCGTGTGAAAATGTGTGATTGCACCAACTAGCCCATTGCCTAAGTCCTCTCCCTCGCACAAAAGTGCTAATGACCCAAGGGCCACTCTAATATGAAAATTTTCAATACTTATGGAGAGGTATCATCTTTAGTTTTTCCTATGTGGGACTAAAGGTTCATTCACAAATAGTGAAAATGAGCTAGTGTCCTTAGTGACCAATAGATCCTAAGTTCCAATCCCACCAAGACCAAAAACCAAACTATTTTATAAACTCATTTTCTCTAACAATCCCCCACATGAATGAAATACCGATAAAAAAATCAGAAAACAGAAAGCGAGAAATACCACTTAGGCAAGAGGTGTCCATGAGGTCTTGAACCTTTGCTTAGTGAGAAATTGCCGGAACTACTTGATGGACAGTGAACGCGATGTCTTGAACTACCATCGTTTGGTGTAATCCGCGATAATAACCACGTGTGATATCTCTCTAGGTGCTGTCGAGTTCGTGCCGTTGTGTCCTTTTTGGCCCTGGATAAATCCAGTTTCTCCGAATGCTCTAGAAAGTCAGCTCTCTTCTCATAGGAAGCGACCCACTTCCACATTCAGATAGGTGAGTTCTATCAAGAGTGTTTACTGCTACACCCCACTTCAATCTAAAATTGAAACTATAGAACTCATTGAGACTTAATAGAAAGTCATCCTCACATGCAGTCACACTATCACGTCTACACCATAGAGAAGGGGCAGAGAATGAATTCTCTGATAGTGTTTACCTTGACCCGCCACAAATTAGTTTCTCATTCGAAACCTTGATCTTGGGATCTCCAGTCAGCAAGGTTTAGTATCCTTCATGGCAAGTTTATTTAATGAGCCTAAGCCCCATCCCCTTAGATGCATTACTAACTATCTCCTTGGACAAACCTTTCGTCAAAGGGTCTGCGATATTCTCCTTGGAGTTAACCCAATCAATGGAAATAACTCCTTTTGAGATTAGTTGTTTTAGGGTATCGTGTCTTATTTTTATATGTATAGACTTCCCATTATAGTAGCTGTTTTTAGCTTTAGCTATGGCAGCTTGATTATCACAATTTATAGATATAGCCGGCACAGGCCTATGCCAGAGAGGAATGTCTTCTAAAAAGCATCTTAGCCAAGCGGCTTCCTCTCCTGCTTTATCTAGCGCAATAAACTCAGATTCCATAGTGGATCGAGCTATGCAGGTCTGTTTGGAACTCTTCCAAGAAACAGCCCCACATGCTAGAGTGAAAACATATCCACTCGTAGGCTTAGACTCCTCTGAGTCTGATATCCAGTTTGCATCACAAAATCCCTCAAGGACGGAAGGATACCTTTCATAATTCAAACAAAAGGTCAACGTGTATTTCAAATACCTCATCACTCTAAAAAGTGCATCCCAGTGTTCCTGCCCTGGATTACAAGTATACCTACTTAACCTACTCACAGCATAAGCAATGTCTGGCCTAGTACAGTTCATCAAATACATCAGACTTCCTATAACTCATGAGTATTCAAGTTGTGATACTCCATTACCTCTGTTCTTTTTGAGTTTACAACAAGGATCATACGAAGTATAAGCAGGTTTACAATCAAAATGATTGAATTTTCTAAGAACAGATTCAACATAATGAGATTGACTAAGACTATAACCGTTAGAAGTTCTCCTAATTTTCATCCATAAGATTACATCTGCAGGGCCTAAGTCTTTCATGTCAAAGTTCTCATTCAGCATGTTCTTAGTGGAATTAATTACATCCATGTTTGTACCAAGTATAAGCATATCATCAACATACAAGCATACAATCACACAGGCATCAATTATAAGCTTAGTATATACACACTTGTCAGATTCATTGATTCTAAAACCACTAGAAAACATTACATGATCAAATCTTTCATGCCATTGTTCAGGTGCTTGTTTCAATCCATACAAAGATTTTTTCAGTTTACAAACTTTGTTTTCACAACCTTTCACTACAAAGTCTGAGGATCAGACTCTGCTAGTGTTATGAAGTCAGGTCTAAAGGAGGTTTTGGTTCTAGCCCTTTTACTTCTCCTAGGATCAAATTCTACTTCATCTTCCTCTAAAGGTAAAGTCTGACTGGTTGAAGGAACATCTAGGGGATCAACACCTCTCTTACGAGAGTCATATTTTAAAGGAAAAACACAGCATCCCTAGACTCCATAATAGTATTCACACCAATTTCAGAAATATCAGAATTCACAACCATAAATCTATATGCAGGTGTATGCTCAGGATACCCTATGAAGACACAGTCAACAGTTTTGGGTCCTATCTTGGTTGCTTTAGGTTTAGGGATCTGAACCTTAGCCAAACACCCCCACACTTTAAAGTATGCTTAAGAAGGTTGTCTACCATTCCACAATTCGTATGGAGTTTTATCTGATCCTTTAAAAGGTACTCTGTTCAGGATATAGCAGGCTGAGAGGACAGCTAAATCCCCCCACAAGTTCGTAATCCTGAACTAATTAACATGGCATTCATCATCCCCTTAAGGGTGCGGTTCTTACGTTCAACTACACCATTCGAATGAGGTGAATAAGGAGGGGTAACCTCGTGTATTTTGCCATGTTCTACACAGAAATATCCTATAGGAGTTATGTACTCACCACCACGGTCAGACCTAATAGTTTTAATGGTAGTATTTAATTGGTTTTCAACTTCTAGTTTTTACCTCTTAAATGCTTCTAAGGCATCATCCTTACCTCTAAGCAAATATATATGACAATACCTAGTACAGTCGTCTATAAAAGTAATAAACCATTTCTTACCACCTCTAGTTTGAACTGATTTCATGTCAACTAGGTCTGAGTGAATTAATTCTAAGGGTTTAGAATTTCTATGAACATTTTTGCTAAAAGGTTTTCTAGCATACTTTGATTCTACGCATATTTCACATTTGTGTTCCTTTTCCAAACTAAATTTGGGCATGCAACCTACATTATCTAGTTTAAACATAGACTTATAATTTACATGTCCAAGTCTACCATGCCAAACATTCAAAGACTCACAAACATAAGCAGAAGAATCATAATTATTCAATACAGCAGAGTTCATATTAAGCTTATATAGACCCTAAGTCCTATAACCGTTGCCTGAAAAATCACCGCCCTTAGTTACGACAAGTTTTACTGATTAATTTAATATCTTAAATCTTTTACCATCTTCAGTAGAACAAGATACAAGATTCTAGCTTGCATATGCCCGGAACATGAAAATTCATTTAATGTGAGAATGTTTTATATATGAGCTTCTGCTCGACCTTTCCCTTTTATGCAACCTATGTCGCAAATGAGTTACTCATATAGAGTTTCTCAACATCCCTTATTCTCAGATAAGAGGTGAACAGGTCTATGTTTTAACAAACATGCTTAGTGGCTTCAGAGTCCACTCCAGTCTCTCACATAGGTTATCATGCCACAAAGGTCGTTCTAGTTTGTTTTAACTAAATTAGCATTATCTTTCTGCTTATTAAGGTTTTATGTTGTCTACACATTTTTTTTTTCAAACATAACAATCTCCCTTAACTAAAGTAATGCTAGATTTAGATATGCGAAACGTACCTTTCTTACGAGAGCTATGCGTAGTGTTCCATTTAACATTCTCACCTTTGCCATCTTTGGAAGATTTATTTTCAGCCGCATGCGCCTATTAGCCATGTCCCTTGTAGATGACACCTTTATTCACAAACCACAATTCCGAATCAGAAACTAAAATATGAATTTTGAAGATAACATCTAGATTTACAAACTTCGTTTGAACCACCATTTCAAAAAACTCATGGTTGCCCCATAAATAATAACTTATTTAACAACAAATTTATGCTCGTCAGAATTTTTCTTTGTAAAATATCGGAAAAATACTTTTACGACTCCAAAAATTCTGAAATTTTACGTGGGTAACTATCATGATGTCTATCATTATTTCTAAAAGGGTTTATGAAAATTCTCTCTAGGTTAGGAGATAAACTCGAAACTTTACGGCTGACCCAATTTTTTTTTTTTTTTTTGCTTTTTCACTCCACAAATTACATCCATGATTGTTGAGAGCAATAGTTAAATGCAAGGAACAATCAAATAAACAAATGTTATTATTACTTATCTTCTTTATGAGTTCCCCAGAAAATTTTGCTGATCCATCAACATTGTTCTTACCCATTGTTACAGATAGAAAAGACAACTATCGTGTTAAGATTGTTGCGTCTGTAACAATAAAACACTCAAGAAAGATGTAAGAATAAAAGGATTAATTTCTGGAAAGTAAATAGACACTCAATTGGACTGCAAACAGAGGACAGAGTCACGTGTTCAACACGCTGTCCTTAACACGATATTTGACCGGTACGCCTCAAGAATGAGTGATGCCTATACCTTGTGGTCAAGTTCGTATCCAGGATAAAACTGCGCGTTGCAAGCATTGTTAGCACTACAGTACTTACCCACTCTTACGACCTCAACAGCAATTGCGCACGGAATGAAAAATAAAGGACCACACAGGGGGAGAAGACGAAAAGAAGAGGATAGTAGCTCTTCTGGACACGAATTGAAATGAAAAAAAATGATCGACTTATATAGGGTAGAAGTGCGAGAGGTCTCATTACCGTGCATTAAAACAATTAGAATTAATTTCCAAACGGTTTAAAACGTTCATGCATCATAATGTCGATCTAAAACGTTCATGCATCATAATGTTGATATAAAACGTTCATGCATAATAAATATAAAACGTTCATGCATAGACATAATGTCGCCCAAAGAATTATTTTGTTTGAAATCTTTTAAGTATTAATTCAAAAATTCAAAAGAAGTTTTGCCAAAAAAGATAATTCTTGACCCACACCCACACTCGAACCCGAGCCCGGCCCGGCCCGCCCGCACGGACGGCGGCTGCGTGCGTGTTTGAAAATGTGTGATTGCACCAACTAGCCCATTGCCTAAGTCCTCTCACTCGCACAAAAGTGCTAATGATCCAAGGGCCACTCTAATATCAAAATTTTCAATACTTATGGAGAGGTATCATCTTTAGTTTTCCCTACGTGGGACTAAAGGTTCATTCACAAATAGTGAAAATGAACTAGTGTCCTTAGTGACCAATAGATCCTAAGTTCCAATCCCACCAAGACCAAAAACCAAACTATTTTATAAACTCCTAATTTTTTCTCCATTTCACACTCCACTAATTTTTACTGTTCTAGTCAAACCTCACCAACGAGAGGACTGAGTGATTCAACTAAGAAAGAAGAAAGAAATTTAGAGATTAGTTGGGAAATGGCATTTGTATTTACATTCAGTTCCTTCAGATCTTACTACAAAAACAACTCAAACACCTAAGCTAAATAAACCCTTCAATTTCTTCAAGAACATGATGAAAAAAATTTAAAGGCGAAACCAAAAAAGAAATCAGAATCAGAATTTCTCCAATAAACTACCAACTAATCGACACCCCATTTTCAGAAAATCTTCAAAATCAACTAAGAAGGGTACACTTCTAAGCGTTTAGAACAATTCGTACAGAAGAACCTTCTCTTAGTTTTAAAACAGAGTGGTAACCAGCAGAACCTCCATTGGACTTCAACATCTATTGATTCTACTTTCCCACCACAATATGGACATAATCCTGGTGCTTGTTGTCTTCCTAGTATATTCTCTTCTCCACCGCATATAAACAAAAAACACATCTTTCTTTCCCTTCAAAATTCTTTTTCTTCACTGCAATTGAATAGAATTTTTCGCTTTCTACTATTGAATTAAAGTGTTTAACAAGTGTGGTTGGGTTGATGGATTCTTTTTGAGTTATTAATTGTAGAATGAGAACTTGGATTCCTGAGTCGAGAAGCAGAATGACTTATAATATAATAATGTTTGTGATGGAGCAAAAGAAGGGCCTATTTATAGAGGTGGTTCTGTTTGCTGCTAATGACGATTTTAACCTTCTAGATTATTCGAGTATGCGGTTGTGGAAATGATGTTGCACGCGCGCGTGGAGAGATTTCGGTAAGCTGATAACCGACTTATAATCAGATAATTGTCGGGTAATCGTAATGAGTGACGTCGTTCAAACTCAAAATTCACTGACTCAGGCAGCGTCTTGCAATAACCCATTTACTTTAAATAAAGTTGCGTATATTCTTTTGATCTGCTTAACATCTTGAGAAATATACCTAAGTTCAGAGAAAATAAACGACTGAAAGGTTTATATTCCGTTTCCTAGTAAAATCTAGGTTTTCATGAGACTACTAATGTGGTAGTATTAGGGGAATAGGTTGAATCTGACTTTCTAGCTAATTAATACTACATTCTATTAGCACGTTCCTCCCTTGTTCAACTGCTTATTCGTTCCCATAAACCTGCTTAATTGACTGCATGATTACTTTGGCATTTGGCTGCTCATAAAAATAACAAAATGTAGGTTGGTACTCGGCAAATATCTCTCTTAGAACACCTCTTTTTTTTCTGGCTTTGCAATTTTCCATGTTGCTTGCCGGCTTGCTGCATATAAGTTAGGCTTCATGACCGTGAGATTGACATTTCCTCGCAAATGTTGCGAGCAACTCTTTACCTTAGAAGTCCGCCTCTACAAGGTTTCCATTAGAAAAGTTTCTTTTTATTTCTGCGACAATCCTAACATGGATAACGATTTTCGTGTGAACAACAAACGTTTATCACTGAGCCCATATTCTCATTCTTTGTTTGCTCAATGAAAATTGTATCTTTCTGTTGGCATAGGTGTCCACAAAATCTAGTCGATCCCATTTATTGCTATCGCAGCAATTTATAGCTTGCAAGTGCATAAATGATTTTGAGAAATTTCGACGAAATATCCTCATTCATTTTCCTCCAGAGATATATGCAATTGAAATGGACCGATGAGGTCGTAGAGTTGTAATCTATTGTTATCAAATATGAGCAATATTGTGTAGGGCTACAGTGCCAGTGTACGAAATCTTTTTTATGGGGAAGAACGTTGTCTACCTAGCTAGCCACTCAACAAATAACTCGCTGGCAGTTGATGGATGAAAATTGTTTCGACAGTGAAATGTAATGCTTTCGCAAGAGCGTTTGGTGCAAAAGCAAAAGACCGAGAAAAATGTAGTTCACTCTAGGGCTGCACACGGTTCGGTTCGGTGCGGTTATAGGTAAAACCGTTCAACTAACCGTGTTCGGTGCGGTTATCACAATTGAAACCGTAGCCGAATTGTTCAGTATTCGGTTCGGTTTTTAACCGCACCGATACTGTTCGGTTACGGTTCGGTTCGGTTTTCACCTATACCCTGCACCTGTATATAAATATATTCTGAAATTATTAATAAACTGATACTACATGCCATACTTAAATCTTGATAATATAACCATAGTCTACAGATAACCAAAGTTGAAGTTCACAAACAAGTTAGCCAAAGTCTTAATTCTAAAAGATAACCAAAGTCTGATGAAACGAAAGTTAAAAGAAAACGATGTTGCCAATAACATAAAAAGACTGCAGTCATCCATTTGATCTTCATTTCTCAAGTTAACCAAAGCTAAAAGACTGCAGTCCATCCATCTCTCAAGCCAATCTCCTTAATCTTCATCCTTCCCCAAAATTTCTGCAACAAGAAAAACAAGAAGAAATAAGATAAGAGAAACTAACAGATAAGAAGAAAAACAACAAGAATGCAAAGAAGAATACAAACACTTGGCTGAATATGAATTATGATTGCTGTTGTTGTTGTTACAGCAGGTGAGAAACTAACAGATAAAAGAAGATACACTCATTCAAATTTCAGGTCAAAAGAGAAGGGATTCCATTACCATCTTCAATGTTGGAATTTTCATCAGGTACGTAGTCACATAGGAAATCAAGAGAGATAGGTTTCTGCAACCAGCTTTGCGTACAGAGAAGTGCTTCAACTGTCCTGGCAGATAGCGAGCTTCTCCATGGAGTAAGAACGCGTTTTCCAGTACTGAATGCAGATTCCGAAGCAACGGAGGACACTGGTATTGCTAAAATATCCTTTGCCATTAGTGATAATACCTTAAACAACCACAACAGCAAAGAGTTTAAGAAAATGAAGCATCACCAAGATCGTGGTACTATTAGCCTGCCACCATGCTAGTTTAAGAAATTTATTAAAAGAGTTGATTAAGCAAATACCTTATACTTGGTACTATTAGCCTGCCACCATGCTAGAATATCAAACTCCTTGGTAGATGCTTCACAGTCATCAAGCAAATACCTTTCAAGCTCTGACTTTGGATGAGTATTGTGAACATTCATTCTTCGCCTTTTCTTCCTCGACTCAAGCATATCCTCAATGTTCTCTTCTTGCACACAAACAACCATGTCATCAACACCAGCAGCAGATGTTGAGCCAGTACCTAAGACATGAGAACAATCAATAGTAAGTAATGATGATAAAAAAAATAAATAAGCAATATTAGTAATGAACTAATGATGATCAACAGTAAGTAATGATGTCACCTTCCTCTGCATTGGCATTTGAATACATGTTGTTGTACTCATCATAAAGTTTTCCCATATCTTGTTTCACAGCTTTCAAAACAGTCGTAATCCTAAAATCATCTTGCTCATACAAACATTCAAGATCAAATTTCAAACCTGATTCTTTCTCTCGAGGATCAAGCAACTTAGCAAAATACATCACAGAGTTCATATCTTCATAATCCCCCCAATATGCGTTGTACTTTTTAAACATCATTTCTGCCATCTTAGAAATATGAGGATCTCGGTTTCCTATAGCTCTAAGACGAACCAACTGTTCATGTATCAATGCCAACTGCCAAAGAAATTCATGTGAAGTAACCTGAACTGAAGCTGAGAACCTAACAATAACATCAAAGAAGATTTTCAAACACTTAACAAGACACCTAGCATATGACCAGTCTGCAGCATATGGAGCATGATGACGATGAGGTTTGTTCTTTTTCTTAGTATTATTCTTTTTAGACACATCTACTTCACATTCAGATTCACTAGATGAACTATGATAATATTCTTCATTATCAATTACAACAATATCAGCATCAGTATTAGGCAAAGCTTCACATTCAGATTCTTTGAAAATATACTTATCTCGAAAGCTCCTATCTTCTCTTTCTAACCTCTTAAAGACTTTTTCATAAGAAATGGCAGCATCAAGCATCAGATACGTAGCATTCCACCTGGTCTTCACATCTAGGAAAACCATCTTCTTACAATCAATCTTCTCGAGAGCAGCACATTCCTTGAATTTGGCCAACCTAGAGGGAGAGCCGGTAACAAACTTGATAACTGATCTGATCCTTCCAATGGACTTGTGATACAACAGCACAACATCTTTGACAACAAGCGCAAGAACATGCGCAGCACACCTTACCTGGCAGGAATGAAACAATAAAAGCACAGACAGTTCATCAAAGAATTATTTTCTAGCTAGTTCATCAAACAATAACAGAATGAAAGAATCAGTTGCAAGCACAAAGATATACAACAAGCACAAAGAAACAAGTACATTATAAAGAACTCATGGCTATGCAAGATTATATGCTATCAACCTAAAGAATTTTTTTTCATATTGAATCAGTTTCAAGTGTCATAATGAATAGAGCCAAGAAAAGTAATTATACCTGCATGTACTGAGATCTCACTTTTGCTCCGGTCCAATTGATGACACTTGTTTGAAGATACTCAATTGCCACACTATTTGCACTGACATTGTCCAAAGTCACACCAAAAAGATCTTCTAGCCCCCAATCCAGCAAACATTTCTCAAGCATTTTCCCAATATCCACTCCAGTATGACCCTTGATCAAGCAAAACAGAATGATCCTCTTTTGAAGCTTCCAATGGATATCAATGAAGTGCACTGTCACACACATATAATTGAAGTTGTTTGGAGAAGTCCATGTATCAGTTGTGAGAGAGACTCTTTGTTTACTTTCCTTGAAGTATTTCTTCAACTTCTCTTTCTCATCTTTGTAGATGATTAAAAGATCTCTGTAAATTGTCATCCTACTTGGCACCTTGAATCTAGGCTCCAACTGTTTACTGTATCTTCTAAACCCTTCTCCTTCTACAATTCTAAATGGAAGTTCATCTATGATGACAAACTCAGTCAATCTTCTTCTACACATATCCTTGTCATAACTTACAGCAACCAGTTGTGATGACTGTCCTGGTCTTGGAGGTGGAAACATCAAATTCTTCTGACCCTTCTGCTTCTTGTTGGGATTCTGAGGGCATGTGCCTAAATGTGTCTTCATGCTGGAAGTGCCATTTCCTCTGCTATGTGCTTGCAATTTCTTCTTACAATGCTTACACTGAGCTTGTTCTTCACTGAGCCTTACAAAGTCATTCCAAACTTTTGATCTAGTTTTCCCCTTCTTCTTCGGTACAACCTCAGGTGCAGGGTCCTGTGTAGCCTGCTCTATAGCTTGTGTTTCTTGATTTGTAGCATCAACTTGAGGTGTTATTGACAGTGTCACATCAGTAGACCAAGCTGCAGGGGATGGAGAGGGAGATGCACTTGCCATCTTGCAACTTGATAATGATACTGAACTTGATCCAATCATTACCCTGCCAAACAACCAAAGGTAAACAAGTTAGTTCTTACTTCTTAATACAAGCATTCATATTTCTTAAAACAATCAAGTTAGTTCTGAACTTGATAATGAAACTAACTTGATTACCATAATTTGAATCAATTTCTAATTGAAGCTGCACCCATTGGTATCAAGGTTGGGTTCATCCTAAAAACATATTCCTAAATCCAATGAAATTACAGATCCATGGTCTTTCTCAAATTCCAACTGCACAGCTGTTGCTTTAGTCTTTTACTTGCATTCAATCACAACAGATATAAGAAATAAAATTAAAAGATACTGAAAATGCAAGATAGTTTCAATCAAAGACAGAACTACTAGTACTAATAACAATGGAGCTAGTAAAAGAAAGATCAACAAAACAAAAGCGACCCTCTGCAACTAAATGAATACAGAGACAAAAATCAAACCAGTAATCATGAACCCAACTTTGATCTCTCCTCTTGGACTCCAATGCAAAATCTTAAATATAACCCTAGCTAGATTCAACTTCTTCTCCTACTGGACAAGACTACTAACAAAAACTATAAATAAAACCTAACCAACAGCTCCTTCATCATGAGTAGATAACTAGTTAGTAGTTACCTGTAATCAGACTCCTTCCTTCCCTTAACTCAAACTGAATGATAATAGCTTTCAGGCTCCTTCTTGAGTTCCTCCCCTCAACTCAACCAAAACCTAAAATAAAAAACCCATGACTGTAATCAGAAAAATAAGATTTGACAAAAGAAATTGATTGATAAACACAAAACAACAAGCAAACCATTTCGAAGAAAGAAACTCTAAGTCCTAACAGAAGAATAATTAAAAAAAAACCCTAGAAATTGAAAAACAAACAAATCAATCGAAACGAGAATGAGAATGAGAAATAGAACAGGGGATCTATTTACTTACTAGATAGAGGCAAGGAGGTGGTGGTGCTCTTGATGGAGGTGGTTTAAAAGATCAAAGTGGTGGTTCTACTGGTGGTGGAGGCGACTGGGGTTTCAGACCAACGAGAGCCGAGAAGAAGAGAAACGAGATGAAAACTTCTGAAAAAATTAGGGTTCCGAAATATATATGGTGTAGGCTTTAATCTAGACGGCTAGGATTAATCAAGATAAAAACTAATCGACGGTCCCTATTAATCGGTTTTTCGGTGCGGTTATCTTGCGGTTATGGGTAAAACCGTACACCGAACCGTAGATCTAACGGTTATTAAAATGAAAACCGTCACCGACCGTTGGATTATCGGTTCGGTGCGGTTACGGTTCGGTTATGCGGTTATCGGTGCGGTTACGGTTATCGGTTCGGTTTCTGTTCAGCCCTAGTTCACTCACACTTTTGAAAGTGTCCCTCGACCACCTGATATGTGCAGCACATAGTAATAGTTTAATTAGTGGCTTAATGATCGACTAATTGGGAGGGAAATTTTCACCCCTCGAGATCATTTTAATGCTCAATGTGTTAGAAAGATCCGAGTCCAACAAATTCTTGGGTGCGAAGTCATATTGCAAGTATGAAACTATTTCCTTTCAAGTTTTAATGTCCATTGGGATTGGGGTATCTCAAGAGTCAAGACTCTATTAGAGCTACATTAATGGAATGGAATAAGAAAAAAACCGAATGCGGAGAAAAAAAAAAGTCTCAGGTTTCATGCGCTTCACAGAGATTTTATGCGCTCCAGGAAGTCTCAGGTTCGAGTCCCAGATGGCGCAATATTACAGAATTTGACATGGATTGTAGAGTTAGCTTGCCCCCCTTGCGGCGATATTAGCCACACTATCCGCGTCGGCTCCCTCGGCTTTGTTCCTCATGAGGCTCGCTGGTAGGATAACACGAAAACCTGTTCAACTTATGTAGTAGTATGTTGTTTGGAGCTTAGCTTGTTAGGCTTCTAATTAGTTATTTATGTAATGATATAATAAAAATTTATATAAAAAAAATCTTGAAATTAGCTTCCATTTACAATAGTATTCTATTATAGGGAGCATTGAATCCGTTGGAGGGACTTCACCTATTATTTTAATGTCTACACCTAGTTAGCTAGGAGGTGTCTCTCAATCGTTAAAAAGTCTAAAGTGTCCTTTATTATTAACCTAACCAATAAAGAAATTAAAATTAAAATCAAAATCAGATTTATTTCATCGCTTATCTTCTCCTTTACCCTTAATCGTCATTTTCTATTATTTATTTATTTTCAAACCCCTAAACCACCTATGATTAACCGGTATGATATATGTGAGGCAGGATTTGAGAAACCCATTGAATTTTTTTTTTATGTTCTAATTAAATAAGATTCATGGAAATTTTAATCAAAATTAGGGTTGTTTTTGGAGTTACAGTTGGTTGTTCTTAGATTACCAACCGTAATCTCGATTTCTATATGTGTTACGGTTGGTAATCATAGAACTACCAACCGCAAATCCCGAAAAACTAGTTGGAATATCCAGTTACGGTTAATTTTGTAACCGTCAAAAATATTTACAGTTGATTTCGACTCAAGCAATAGCAACCGTAAATATTCCTAAGTGAAAATAATTTAAATTCTTAAGTTTGATTATGGTTGACTTTGACTTAAACGATGTCAATCGTAAGGAGTTACGGTTGGATACTAGAAACTAACAAACCAACCGTAACTTGTTTACGCTCGTCTTGTAAGAAACAATCTAAAAATAACTGGTTTATGGTTGAGTTTTCTCCAATTTTGACCAGTTATCGTTGGATGTTCATCAAATACTAACTATAAATATCCCCTACACTTGGCTTCTATGGTTAATTCTAACCGTAAATCACCTTGAAATGGACGTTGGAGCTAAGAGATCAGCCATACTAGAATCTCCATCACGGGGTATCTGTAAAATTTGGTTTCTCCATCATATAGAGATTCACTCGCCTCCAATTTGCCACTTGAAATCACTCATTTTGGTTGAGTAAATCAAGATATAGGTTTTTCAAAATCTCCAAAAAGAATTTTGTCCCTACTTTTTTCCCCACAAAACCTAACTCTTAATTTGTTTGATTTTTGCACCGAGTATAAACGAAATTCATTAATCTAATAATTAGACAATCAAATGATTAACATTAAGTAAATAAGAGTTTTTTAGGCTTTATGAAAAATATTTAGATAATGAACTTTTGAAATTACTAATGGGTGATCCTATTTTGTATTATTAACGCAACCCCTCTAATGGATTTAACAGGCCCTATAAGTTTCTTATAATATCGTAGACCATTTGGATTAAAGGAATAGAAAACCCCCATATACAAATTTATTTACAGAATTACTGACGATATAAAAGTTTACTCTACAATTGGTCAGTGAATCCAAAGAAATTGGAAACGTCTATATAAATTTGGTTATCAAAAATTGATAGACGCATTTATGTGTCTAATATAGCCCAATTGTATATATTGTTACTACCCATTTTTGTACTTATGATGGTATTTTATTTATTTGTAGGTGTTTTTGGAAAAATAAGGTTTTGCGGCAAAAGTGACTGAATATGTGGCATTTGGACCTCTGTAAACAGTGAACCGGCAGTACCCCGAAAGTATGCCGGAAGCGCCCCAGAAATGCACCGGAAACGTCCCAGAAATATCACGGAGGAACCCAGAAAAATTACTATTTCCCCCCCAAAAAAGGATGTTTCCACCCCAGTTGCTAAAGGGACACCCAACAGTGGTTAGGGGGACACCCTTTCTTCACGATTCAAAAAATGGCGGGAAAATCTTATGCCATGCACACTTCACTGGCAGTTTAGGGTTCGATCTTGTGTGGGCTTTGAGCGAGATTCAATCGCTGGAAATGATTGGGATGGACCTAATATAGCCTAACAGGCTTGGTACAATGAATTGGATCGAAAAACTTGGGCTGAACAATCCGTTAGAGAAGATCAAAGCTAAACAGGGACCGAAACATTCTGGAAAGAATATATGTGGAAGATACTCGAGTAAAGAGGGAAGATATTGTACCTAGAAGGATATATATCGAATCTTAGAAGATAGAAATACCAAATATCTTCTATTAACGCATAATCAGAGTTTGAAAGGAAACAGAGGCGTGCAAAAGGAAACATGGAGAATAAAATCTCCGGTGACTTGCAGAGAAGAAAAGGGAGTTATTACAAAGATATTCTCGGGATTTACGTTTCCTGTGTGTGTATATAAGGTGCTTGGGTATCACAGTAGAGGGTGTTGAGAGTTGGGAGTAGAGAGGAGAGCGTTGCAGAGGAAGAATCCACCATTTTTCTCTGTTGCTGCTGCTGCCATTGATGAAGATGAAGAACACGAAGAACAGACAGCCAAAAACCGTCGTTCTTCAACAGTGACAACGACCAGTCCCTGTGGGTCGTAGTCAGCTACGCAGAAAACAGCAGTAGTCTTTTATCGTTCTTTGTAACGGTGTTTGCAACAATTATAAACGTTGCAAACACCCGATTTTCATCATTTTCTCTTTATTTCATTACTGTGAACCATTTTTGAGCCATAAATAATTATTTTGAGAGAATTTTTACTATGATGAGTTAAACCCCAACACTGGGACGACGGAGGAGGCCGAGCTTCATACATGGGTAATTTTATTAATTCTTTTTAAGACTTTTGCATTAAAAATTAATTGAAATATGATTTGATTAAATTGGGTGTTATTTGATTAGATGGGTCATGTTTAGCTTAGGTGATTTGATGTTCCATGCTTAACATTTACAATCAATTTTTTGAGAATCTACTTTGGCAAAATAAGAGTCCATATAACTTATGTTTTGAGCGATTATTGTCGAGAATAATTCATTGAGCCCTATTTTATGAAGATTGGCCGAATCATTAGTCCCGGTACCTCTCACCATTGTTAATATTTTATTGTATATATTTATCATTTTTATTAAGTCTAAAAAATTATCCTTCACAAATCCGAGAGTTTGAACCTTCATTACTACAACCCCAGAAAAATCATAATCAAAAATTGGCGAGCTTCCAGTATGTAATAGTTTTTTTTTCTTTTACCTTGTACTCTGTTTGTAGTTTTTTTTTCTTTTGGTGATAGTATTTAAAACAAGAAAACTAGATGGGCTTTACAGAATGGGGAAAAGCCCTCCCCTTTGCATCATCATCTAGAAGATTAACTATAAAACTAGGAGGTGTTGAAACCCACACATAATTTACATCAGATTCTGTTGGCTTCACGATAGTGATGGGAAACAGAAAGTCAGCAACAAAATTACCTTCACGATAGTGATGGGTGAAGGAGATATCCTGAAAGAGACTGGACAAAAAGTGAATGCCTCGCAGGATATTAACAAAAAACCACGGCTGTGCACACAGTCCATTTACAAGCTGAACTATATGCATGGAATAACTTACGACCTGCAGTTTGGGGATTCCGAGTTGGATAGCTAGATGCAAACCTTCTTTGATGGCCCATAATTCTGCCATGTTGCTCCGATTTCTGTAAACATGTTTGGCATATGCTGCAACAAAAGAGCCATCATCAACTCTAATAACTCCACCTGTACCTGCAAAATGATCAGAAGTTTCCGCACCATCAGTATTTAGTTTATGATACCCGGACATGGGATATGTCCAACCGAAGTAATGTGTATCATGAGGTGTAGTAGTTTTGCAATCCACAATATGTGCAAACTCTTCTGCACTGGAGAGAGCAAACTGCCAAACCATATCAGTATTGAACTGTTGGTTTCTAAAAACCACGTTATTGCGAGTTACCCATATTTTCCAGAGTAAGAAACTAAATACACAGTTCGCTAGGTTGGGTTTCCTTGCGGATAGAAAGAACTATAGTGGCAAATCCAATCCAAATTGATGTAAGAAGACGATATGTTCAAGTTCCACTCTGTAGCAACTCTTGCCCATATACCAGAAACTACTGGACATTCCACGAAGAGATGGTTGATCGTTTCTGGATTGGATGAACACAAAAGCCAAGTATTGGAAATATTCAGACCCCTTTTAACCAGTGTGTCTCTAACTAGGAGTTTGTGATGGGAAAATTTCCAAATGAAGTGCTGAATGTGTGAAGGGTATTTAAGATGCCAAAGTTTTTTCCATTTAGAGGAATGAGATTCCATCCCTAAATTATCCTAACAGATGAGTCCATATGCAGATTTAATTTTCACAGCTCCACTTTTATCAGCACTCCAAACCAGTTTATAAGGATACCCTCCTATGTTACTAATAGGAATTGCCTGAATTTGTTGTTGCAGATTTTGGAGAATGATATTGAAAAGACGAGGGTACCCAAATACATCACAATCTTTTATTTTGATCACAACATATACAAGACCCACTGTGTATAAACCTCTTTAAGCAACAATCACTTAAGGAATATTTCAACACAGTGTCCACTTGAAATAGGGTTAGTCCGAATTGGCCCAACACGTGAATAAGTATACCTTACAAGTGGAGAAATCCAATACACTTTGTGTGATCATCTATGGATATGAAATCGAGACAATACTACAACAAAGTGTTCACTTGATAATAGTACGGTATAACCGAAACCTTATAAGATAAATATCAAGTGCCTAGTTAACATACGAGTGTAAGCACTTTAATTATAATATAAAAATAATTATAATGCGGAAATAAAGTAAAGCACACACCAGAATTTCATTAACGAGGAAAACTACAATCTTGTAAAAAAACCTTGGGACCTAGTCCAGATTTGAATACTCAATGAATTAAGACGCTACAAAAAGTAAACCTGCAACTTCGTGTAGAAAATACTAATTAAGTAAACTAAAATCCTAGTTACTCAGCTTCAGCAGTATTCTTGTTTTGAAAATATCTAGCATAACCGAAGTTCTCTATAAATATTTGTTTTGATAATATCTAGCAGAACCGAAGTTCTCAATAGATATTTGATACTAGATATCCTACCAGAACATGCGTTCTATTTAAGACTTAAATCAAATATATCTTCTTAATGGTTCAATCTTTCAAGACAAGATTCCTTTGGATCGTATTCCAAACAGTAAAGGATAAACTGTTTGGTAACAAAAATCACTTTATAATCACAATACCTAAATATAAGATATAAGCACAATTAAGGATCTTCTATTTTTAAGACCTGTTATCAGATCCGAAGTTCCTCGGTTACAAGATCAAACGAGACAATGATACCGAAATAATCAGTCTTGATTACAAAGTTTATGATAAAATCACAAACCACTTGTTGATCTTAAAAAGGGTTATGTTTATTGAAAATAAACAACCTCTTTAATCCCGGAAAATCAAGTCACAGAAAGTTACACCAAGATCAAAACACAAGAACAAAATGCTTCAATCTTCGATTTAATCTTCAAAGTAACAACCTGCAACAACAAACTTGATTCCTTATTGATTTGTCGCACAAAACGGAGTCTGCTAACAATGGCAAATCAATGAATCTATCTTACGGATCTAGAAAAACTTAAATCCGTAGAAACGTTAAATCCTTGATCTAGTTTGAGTGAGCCTTATATCAGAAAAGAAGGTTCTCAAGAATAAACAAACTAGGTGCAATCAAAGATTCAACAATCGTTAGTCAATCAAATCAATAATCGAAAACTAAAATAACAATGCAATCATCTAGTTTCCCACCAGCGGTACTAATAGAGCTTCTCAACCCAAAGAAGTCTTTAAACTGAGCGGACATAAGAGATTTCGCCTAATTAGGTTACTTTCCTCTCCGAATAGGCGGCTCCACCAGTAACAACACAACTAGGTAGTTTTGCTGGCTCTGAGGATTAGTATGCTTGAAATGCAAACTTCAACATTTATAGATCAAGGAAGTTTGGACACCAAGGAATTTCAAAAACCAAAAAATATTCTCAAGATATGCAATATATTTCCAAATTCGGTTTCCATATATATATGGTATCTAACTTGTATTTGGTGCACATGTCCATATGATCGGTTCCCAAAACCTAAAAACATGTTTCACGTGTTCATAGGATCCGTTCCCCTTTTTTGTACGGTTGCACCTCTTACAAGGATCGATTCCCCTTTTGTGATCGGTTGCACCTATTACTAGGATTGGTTCCCCTTTGCCTAGAGTTGGTCATACCAATTACAACAAATCGACCATACCATCTCAGGTGATTACTTAAGATCGGTTTCACTAATAAAAAGTCATACCAATACAAAAGTCGGGCCTTGTGAATAGTTTTACCAAGAACATAAATAAGTCCTGAGTGGTTATACTAATTGCATATATTGGTAGTTCAAAATATATGCAATGAATAACAATACCAATAATCCTAGCGATTTCCCTTTCGATTCACAAAACAAGTTTATGAATTTACTTCATTTAAACGAATGTAAAACATTGTTTCCTAGGATGAAATCTTCACCTCATACCCATACATAATCATAATAGCATCCAAAAGATTATGTTGATGTCATATCTACGAAGTTCAAAAGATAAACATTATACTTCGTAATTCAATAAATTCCTTGACACTTTGATCATCAAAATATAATTTTGCATGTTATGTTTTCAATCTAAAAGATTTGAAAGACACAAGATATATATGGAACAAGTTAAGTCATAGTTACTAACCTCAAGCTGAAGGATGATGTCTTTGTTGTCTTCAATCCATCTTCAGATCTTTGTGAGTAACTGGAGCACAATACTTCTATCATTTCTAGTTTAACCTATCGAAGTTGACTGTAGTTTACATATTAAACGACTCGAGTTTTGGAACTAAATATGGCAACCAATCTTGACATACCAACGCTTGGTGGGTTCAACCGAGCAGTTCTCTAACAATCTCCCCCTTTGTCAATTTAGTGACAAAACTCTATTACGTATGGAGATAAACGAATTACAAAAATAAATCATACTAATTTGAATGTATTCAAAAATAAATGTCGTTGTTGACATTATGATAACAAAGCTATACTACTCCCTTAAAGGTGAGATATGTATATTTTTTATCCGCACGTCTTTGTTATATAACTACAAGTATCATATGATATGCTACTCCCCCTCAGTCTATGCTTTACTCTTTCGTTAGATATAACGTTTAAGCACCAATGTCCTTTCCCTTAGTGATACCAATCAATATAAATCAATACTAGTATCATTTGTTTACTCCATATATTTCTCCCCCTTTTTTTCACAAAATGACAAAGATACGAGCAAATAAAATCCGAAAGGATCTTACAAATCTCACACTTAAGCACGATGGTTCCACACACCATTTTTGATAACCAATACCAAAACCGAAACTACAAAGTAATTTTGTTTTGATATGTTACCAAGGAAACAGTTGCCCGAAGAAATTTTCCCTAATAGTTTAGCAAACCAAAAATTGACTAATCACTTTAGTTCCTTTGCTAAACCGATTGCACAAATACAATCGCTTGTTCGATAAGACCAAAATAAAGATCAGAATTAACTTTATTTTTCTCATCAGGTTCTAATTAATCGAATCAATAACTTAGACCTTTCACTTTAAACAAGACAAGTACTAGGTTAGTTAACTAGCATTTCTTGTTAAAGTATTCGATTAGACTTGAATAACTGAATCCTACACTTTGATAAGTCTAACTAAGATCAAAATTAACTTAGTTTCTCTTATCCGGAATCGAATTGGACTAAAAAATTCATCCCAAAAACCTTTTGTTAAGCCATAAACAATTCATACAAACCAAATAAATCAACTTGCATAATTATTTATCTCAACCGGAAGCAATTGAAACAAAATAGACATTAAAGCACCGCAATTGCACCGTAATTTCGTAAGCCTAAACAATTGATACCAAACAATAAATCAAGATAACAATAGTTTTTCTTAACCGGAAATAATTTGAATCACACACACATCCATACACAAATAATGGATAAACATCAATTGTACCGAAATTTTGTTAAGAAAAAGCAATAGATATATGCAATAAAATCAGGCTTTTCTTAAACAGGAAAATGATTAATTAGCAAATTTGTTACCTCAAATTTCGCATCCTCTTTTCCTCATTGTTTTGTCATCCTTTCGCAAAGACATAAGAACAGCAACATCAACCTTTACCAGAGAAAGGTTGAAATGGTTTTAACTATTACGTGCCAATAGTAATAAGCTAATACCAAAGACTCATATGTATACTATATACACAACTTATGAAAAATAAATTGATAATAGTATAATCGTGACTCACATATGAGATTAATTGTTAGATATGAAATTCGATAAATCAAAAGTCACAAAATCATAAAAAGGTAACCGATTATGAGACCTAATTATCTCATATAACGATGACAACACGAAGATATTGATCAAGAACGTTTAGCACAATATTCTGAATGTCATGAGTATTGAAACTTATCATTCGAGTGTCATCATTGTGACTATCTTTTGATACCTTCCTGTTTTTCTTTAGAGAAGACTCTGGACACCATTTAGAAATGGGTTTTACAGGAGCAACTTTGTTCTTCCTATTATTTCCTCATGAAATCTTAGACGAATCTCTTGAGAAAATATTAGGGTAACTAAAATGTTGAAAACTCTGAGAGTTAGTCTTTTTCCAATTTGGAATATCAGATCTTGTCTTTACAAAGTTATCTCTCCTTTTATTGTTTAAGCGATAATGAGAAAACTTTGTAGAAGCCTGATAAGCAAACTTTGAACTATCATTACAATAGTTGTTTTGCTCATTTTTAGGACAATGATGACCTGATTTAACACGAGAAGCATTATTGAGTTCACCCAATTTTGCGGAAACGCGTGCATCTATGGATTTCTCATTCCTTTTACGGAATCTGCACCCCCTTTCCAAGTGTCCTTTATTTCCACAATAAGAGCAATTCTTAGTAACACACGAAACATGAGGCTTAGTGTTACGTTGTTGTTGAATCTCTTTCATTGGAGTTTGACGGATTTTACGTTGTCCGTCTTTTGCTGAAGATGAAGGTGTTACAGATTTTTCTTTTATGGAAGAACAATCTTTTGTTGCACCTTTTGAAGCAATTTCTTCAGCAGAGTCTTTAGGTTTTACAAACTTTATCTCTTGTTTAGCATTCAAAGTTTGTTTACCTTTGTATCCCAATCCTCGCATGTCACGCGGAACTCTAGTTGACTTCAACATTGAGTCAAGTTGTTTTGTGCTACTATCGAACTTTTCAAGTCCGCTTTTAGACTCGTATTCTCTTTTTCCAACGTTTTTATTTTTTCGAGAGCATTATCAAGATCAACCTTAAATTTATCAATTTGAACTTTGAAATTTATTTCAGATTCAGTAGATTTACTTACCTCAATGTTCTTTAGGTTCTCCAGCTCCGTATATAGTTTCCTTTCTCGATCATGACTTTTTTCGATTTGCTCTCTGTAACATCTCATGCATTCAGGATAATTACCAGCACCAATAATCTCAATATCGTTCTTAAATTCATCAAGTTCATCTTTCAATCTTTCATTCTCTTCACGGAGATCACATTCAAGTGCCTTTGGCTCTGGAATTACTTCATTATCCTTTTCTTGTGTGCATTCAACAGTTGCAGTGAAAGCTTTGTTCTCTTGATCCTTGGAACAATTAGAGCTATCATCATTATTTTGTTCTCTATTCTCTACACGTTTATGTGTTTTTTTAGAAGGAGAAGATGCATCTTTAGAAGAACTCTTTTTTTTTGTCTTAATAACTTTTTGAATTGTCGTGCGGTTGTATCGACACTACAATTCTCAGTTTGTGTCTCACAAGAATTTTCTGCCAAAGAACTAGTCTTAATTGCAGCTTTAAGGGTAATACCCTCTTCATTCTTGAATTGGTATTCAAGGTAAAAGATTTTTAATTTACCAACTAGAGCACTTCTAGATAGTGTGAAAAGATCATTTGCTTCCATGATGGCATGCTTTTTAGATTCGTATCTTGGTGGTAAAGACCTTAGAGTTTTACACACAATATATTTATCTGAAATAGTTTTTCCTAAAGCGAAAAAGGCATTCACTATTTCAGAAAGTTTTTTATCAAACTCATCAAAGGTATCGTCTTCATCCATACGAAGGTTTTCCCATTTAGAAGATAGGGTTTGAAGCTTAGCTTCTTTTTCAGGGGCATTCCTTTCACATACGATATTAAGAATATCCCAAGCCTCCTTTGATGTTTTACACCTGGTTACATGATGATGGAGGTCTCGAGTTACAACATGGATAATGGCATTCATTCAATAGGAATTTTGCTTTGAAAGCAGTTTTTCTTCATTATTGAATTCTTTCAACTCCTTTGGTCTAAACTCAGTGGTTGAGTTGTTGACCAGTACTTTTGGGTGTTCATACCCATCAATAACTAAAACCCAAGTGTTAAAGTCATGAGATTGAAGAAAAGACTGCATAGCCATTTTCCACCATAGATAGTTTGAGCCGTCAAACCCTGGAGGTACGTTAACTGAATCAACCATTTGATTCAAAACTTATAGGTTGGATCCCGCCAAACACAGATTGTAAGATATTTTCGTGTTTGCCTGCTCTGATACCAATTGAAAAGACGAGGGTACCCAAATACACCACAATCTTTTATTTTGATCACAACCTATACAAGACCAACTGTGTATAAACCTCTTGGAGCAACAATCACTCAAGGAATATTTCAACACAGTGTCCACTTGAAATAGGGTTAGCCCGAACTGTCCTAACACGTAAATAATTATATCATACAAGTGGAGAAATCCAATACACTTTGTGTGATCATCTATGGATATGAAATCGAGACAATACTACAACAAAGTGTTCACTTGATAATAGTACGGTATAACCAAAACCTTATAAGATAAATATCAAGTGCCTAGTTAACATACGAGTGTAATTACTTTAATTATAATATAAAAATAATTATAATGCGGAAATAAAGTAAAGCACACACCAGAATTTTGTTAACGAGGAAAACTTCAATCTTGTAGAAAAACCCCGGGACCTAGTCTAGATTTGAATACTCAATGAATTAAGACGCTACAAAAAGTAAACCTGCAACTTCGTGTATAAAATACTAAGTAAACTAAAATCCTAGTTACTCAGCTTCAGCAGTATTCTTGTTTTGACAATATCTAGCAGAACCGAAGTTCTCTATACATATTTGTTTTGATAATATCTTGCAGAACCGAAGTTCTCAATAGATATTTGATACTAGATATCCTACCAGAACATGCGTTCTATTTAAGACTTAAATCAAATATATCTTCTTAATGGTTCAATCTTTCAAGACAAGATTCCTTTGGATCGTATTCCAAACAGTAAAGGATAAACTGTTTGGTAACAAAAATCACTTTATAATCACAATACCTAAATATAAGATATAAGCACAATTAAGGATCTTCTATTTTTAAGACCTGTTATCAGATCCGAAGTTCCTCGGTTACAAGATCAAACGAGACAATGATACCGAAATAATCAGTCTTGATTACAAAGTTTATGATAAAATCACAAACCACTTGTTGATCTTAAAAAGGGTTATGTTTATTGAAAATAAACAACCTCTTTAATCCCGGAAAATCAAGTCACAGAAAGTTACACCAAGATCAAAACACAAGAACAAAATGCTTCAATCTTCGATTTAATCTTCAAAGTAACAACCTGCAACAACAAACTTGATTCCTTATTGATTTGTCGCACAAAACGGAGTCTGTTAACAATGGCAAATCAATGAATCTATCTTACGGATCTACAAAAACTTAGATCCGTAGAAACGTTAAATCCTTGATCTAGTTTGAGTGAGCCTTATATCAGAAGAGAAGGTTCTCAAGAATAAACAAACTAGGTGCAATCAAAGATTCAACAACCGTTAGTCAATCAATCAATAATCGAAAACTTAAATAACAATGCAATCATCTAGTTTCCCATCAACAGTACTAATAGAGCTTCTCAATCCCAAAGATGAGCGGTCGTAAGAGATTTCACCTAATTAGGTTACTTTCCTCTCCGAATAGGCGGCTCCACCAGTAACAACATAACTAGGTAGTTTTGCTGGCTCTGAGGATTAGTTTGCTTGAAATGCAAACTTCAACATTTATAGATCAAGGAAGTTTGGACACTAAGGAATTTACAAAACCAAAAATATTCTCAAAATATGCAATGTATTTCCAAATTCGGTTTCCATAATATATATGGTATCTAACTTGTATTTGGTGCACATGTCCATAGGATCAGTTCCCAAAACCTAAAAACGTGTTGCACATATTCATAGGATATGTTCCCCTTCTTACAAGGATCGATTCCCCTTTTGTGATCGGTTGCACCTCTTACTAGGATCAGTTCCCCTTTGCCTAGAGTTGGTCAAATCGATCATACCATCTCAGGTGATTACTTAAGATCGGTTTCACTAATAAAAAGTCATATCAATACAAAAGTCAGGCGTTGTGAATAGTTTTACCAAAAACGTAAAAAAGTCATGAGCGATTATACTAATCACACATATTGGTAGTTCAAGAGATATGCAATGAATAAAAATACCAATAAGCCTAGCGATTTCCCTTTCGATTCACAAACAAGTTTATGAATTTACTTCCTTTAAACGAATGTAAAACATTATTTCCTAGGAGGAAATCTTCACCTCATAACCATACATCATCATAATAGCATCCAAAAGATTATGTTGATGTCATATCTACGAAGTTCAAAAGATAAACATTATACTTCGTAATTCAATAAATTCCTTGACACTTTGATCATCAAAATATAATTTTGCATGTTATGTTTTCAATCTAACAGATTTGAAAGACACAAGATAGATAAGGAACAAGTCAAGTCATAGTTACTAACCTCAAGCTGAAGGATGATGTCTTTGTTGTCTTCAATCCATCTTAAGATCTTTGTGAGTAACTGGAGCACAATACTTCTATCATTTCTAGTCTAATCTATCAAAGTTGACTGTAATTTACATATTAAGCGACTTGAGTTTCAGAACTAAATATGACAACCAATCTTGACATACCAACGCTTGGTGGGTTCAACCGATCAGTTCTCTAACAATCTCCCCCTTTGTCAATTTAGTGACAAAACTCTATTACGTATGGAGATAAACGAATTACAAAAATAACTCATACTAATCTGCATGTATTCAAAAATAAATGTCGTTGTTGACATTATGATAACAAAGCTATACTACTCCCTTAAAGGTGAGATAGGTAGATTTTCTATCCGCACGTCTTTGTTATTCCTTTGTAGTCCATATAACTACAAGTATCATATGATATGCTACTCCCCCTCAGTCTATGCTTTACTCTTTCGTTAGATATAACGTTTAAGCACCAATGTCCTTTCCCTTAGTGATACCAATCAATATAAATCAATACTAGTATCATTTGTTTACTCCATATATTTCCCCCTTTTTGTCGCAAAATGACAAAGATACGAGCAAATAAAAACCGAAAGGATCTTACAAATCTCACACTTAAGCACGAGGGTTCCACACACCATTTTTGATAACCAATACCAAAACGAAACTACAAAGTAATTTTATTTTGATATGATACCAAGGAAACAATTGCCCGAAGAAATTTTTCCTAATAGTTTAGCAAACCAAAAATTGACTAATCACTTTAGTTCCTTTGCTAAACCGATTGCACAAATACAATCGCTTGTTCGATAAGACCAAAATAAAGATCAGAATTAACTTTATTTTTCTCATCAGGTTCTAATTATTCGAATCAATAACTTAGACCTTTCACTTTAAACAAGACAAGTACTAGGTTAGTTAACTAGCATTTCTTGTTAAAGTATTCGATTAGACTTGAGTAACCGAATCCTACACTTTGACAAGTCTAACTAAGATCAGAATTAACTTAGTTTTCTTATCCGGAACAGAATTGGACTAAAAAATTCATCCCAAAAACCTTTTGTTAAGCCATAAACAATTCATACAAACCAAATAAATCAACTTTCATAATTATTTATCTCAACCGGAAGCAATTGAAACAAAATAGACATTAAAGCACCGCAATTGCACCGTAATTTCGTAAGCCTAAACAATTGATACCAAACAATAAAGCAAGATAACAATAGTTTTTCTTAACCGGAAACAATTTGAATCACACACACATCCATACACAAATAATGGAATAAACATCAATTGTACCGAAAATTTGTTAAGAAAAAGCAATAGATATATGTAATAAAATCAGGCTTTTCTTAAACAGGAAAATGATTAATTAGCAAATTTGTTACCTCAAATTTCGCATCCTCTTTTCCTCATTGTTTTGTCATCCTTTCGCAAAGACATAAGAACAACAACATCAACCTTTACCAGAGAAAGGTTGAAATGGTTTTAACTATTACGTGCCAATAGTAATAAGCTAATACCAAAGACTCATATGTATACTATATACACAACTTATGAAAAATAAATTGATAATAGTATAATCGTGACTCACATATGAGATTAATTGTTAGATATGAAATTCGCTAAATCAAAAGTCACAAAATCATAAAAAGGTAACCGATTTTGAGACCTAATTATCTCATATAACGATGACAACACGAAGACATTGATCAAGAACGTTTAGCACAATATTCTGAATATCATGAGTATTGAAACTTATCATTCGAGTGTCATCATTGTGACTATCTTTGATTGATTTCCTGTTAGAGAAGACTCTGGACACCATTTAGAAATGGGTTTTACAGGAGCAACTTTGTTCTTCCTATTATTTCCTCATGAAATCTTAGACGAATCTCTTGAGAAAATATTAGGGTAACTAAAATGTTGAAAACTCTGAGAGTTAGTCTTTTTCCAATTTGGAATATCAGATCTTGTCTTTACAAAGTTATCTCTCCTTTTATTGTTTAAGCGATAATGAGAAAACTTTGTAGAAGCCTGATAAGCAAACTTTGAACTATCATTACAATAGTTGTTTTGCTCATTTTTAGGACAATGATGACCTGATTTAACACGAGAAGCATCATTGAGTTCACCCAATTTGCGGAAACGCGTGCATCTATGGATTTCTCATTCCTTTTACGGAATCTGCACCCCCTTTCCAAGTGTCCTTTATTTCCACAATAAGAGCAATTCTTAGTAACACACGAAACATGAGGCTTAGTGTTACGTTGTTGAATCTCTTTCATTGGAGTTTGACGGATTTTACGTTGTCCGTCTTTTGCTGAAGATGAAGGTGTTACAGATTTTTCTTTTATGGAAGAACAATCTTTTGTTGCACCTTTTGAAGCAATTTCTTCAGCAGAGTCTTTAGGTTTTACAAACTTTATCTCTTGTTTAGCATTCAAAGTTTGTTTACCTTTGTATCCCAATCCTCGCATGTCACGCGGAACTCTAGTTGACTTCAACATTGAGTCAAGTTGTTTTGTGCTACTATCGAACTTTTCAAGTCCGCTTTTAGACTCGTATTCTCTTTTTCCAACGTTTTTATTTTTTCGAGAGCATTATCAAGATCAACCTTAAATTTATCAATTTGAACTTTGAAATTTATTTCAGATTCAGTAGATTTACTTACCTCAATGTTCTTTAGGTTCTCCAGCTCCGTATATAGTTTCCTTTCTCGATCATGACTTTCTTCGATTTGCTCTCTGTAACATCTCATGCATTCAGGATAATTACCAGCACCAATAATCTCAATATCGTTCTTAAATTCATCAAGTTCATCTTTCAATCTTTCATTCTCTTCACGGAGATCACATTCAAGTGCCTTTGGCTCTGGAATTACTTCATTATCCTTTTCTTGTGTGCATTCAACAGTTGCAGTGAAAGCTTTGTTCTCTTGATCCTTGGAACAATTAGAGCTATCATCATTATTTTGTTCTCTATTCTCTACACGTTTATGTGTTTTTTTAGAAGGAGAAGATGCATCTTTAGAAGAACTCTTTTTTTTTGTCTTAATAACTTTTTGAATTGTCGTGCGGTTGTATCGACACTACAATTCTCAGTTTGTGTCTCACAAGAATTTTCTGCCGAAGAACTAGTCTTAATTGCAGCTTTAAGGGTAATACCCTCTTCATTCTTGAATTGGTATTCAAGGTAAAAGATTTTTAATTTACCAACTAGAGCACTTCTAGATAGTGTGAAAAGATCATTTGCTTCCATGATGGCATGCTTTTTAGATTCGTATCTTGGTGGTAAAGACCTTAGAGTTTTACACACAATATATTTATCTGAAATAGTTTTTCCTAAAGCGAAAAAGGCATTCACTATTTCAGAAAGTTTTTTATCAAACTCATCAAAGGTATCGTCTTCATCCATACGAAGGTTTTCCCATTTAGAAGATAGGGTTTGAAGCTTAGCTTCTTTTTCAGGGGCATTCCTTTCACATACGATATTAAGAATATCCCAAGCCTCCTTTGATGTTTTACACCTGGTTACATGATGATGGAGGTCTCGAGTTACAACATGGATAATGGCATTCATTCCATAGGAATTTTGCTTTGAAAGCAGTTTTTCTTCATTATTGAATTCTTTCAACTCCTTTGGTCTAAACTCAGTGGTTGAGTTGTTGACCAGTACTTTTGGGTGTTCATACCCATCAATAACTAAAACCCAAGTGTTAAAGTCATGAGATTGAAGAAAAGACTGCATAGCCATTTTCCACCATAGATAGTTTGAGCCGTCAAACCCTGGAGGTACGTTAACTGAATCAACCATTTGATTCAAAACTTATAGGTTGGATCCCGCCAAACACAGATTGTAAGATATTTTCGTGTTTGCCTGCTCTGATACCAATTGAAAAGACGAGGGTACCCAAATACACCACAATCTTTTATTTTGATCACAACCTATACAAGACCAACTGTGTATAAACCTCTTGGAGCAACAATCACTCAAGGAATATTTCAACACAGTGTCCACTTGAAATAGGGTTAGCCCGAACTGTCCTAACACGTAAATAATTATATCAGACAAGTGGAGAAATCCAATACACTTTGTGTGATCATCTATGGATATGAAATCGAGACAATACTACAACAAAGTGTTCACTTGATAATAGTACGGTATAACCGAAACCTTATAAGATAAATATCAAGTGCCTAGTTAACATACGAGTGTAATTACTTTAATTATAATAAAAATAATTATAATGCGGAAATAAAGTAAAGCACACACCAGAATTTTGTTAACGAGGAAAACTTCAATCTTGTAGAAAAACCCCGGGACCTAGTCTAGATTTGAATACTCAATGAATTAAGACGCTACAAAAAGTAAACCTGCAACTTCGTGTAGAAAATACTAAAGTAAACTAAAATCCTAGTTACTCAGCTTCAGCAGTATTCTTGTTTTGACAATATCTAGCAGAACCGAAGTTCTCTATACATATTTGTTTTGATAATATCTTGCAGAACCGAAGTTCTCAATAGATATTTGATACTAGATATCCTACCAGAACATGCGTTCTCTTTAAGACTTAAATCTAATATATCTTCTTAATGGTTCAATCTTTCAAGACAAGATTCCTTTGGATCGTATTCCAAACAGTAAAGGATAAACTGTTTGGTAACAAAACTCACTTTATAATCACAATACCGAAATATATGATATAAGCACAATTAAGGATCTTCTATTTTTAAGACCTGTTACCAGATCTGAAGTTCCTCGGTTACAAGATCAAACAAGACAATGATACCGAAATAATCAGTCTTGATTACAAGTTTCATGATAAAATCACAAACTACTTGTTGATCTTAGAAAGGGTTATGTTTATTGAAAATAAACAACCTCTTTAATCCTGGAAAATCAAGTCACAGAAAGTTACACCAAGATCAAAACACAAGAACAAAA
Organism: Papaver somniferum; assembly: GCF_003573695.1. Lineage (NCBI taxonomy): Eukaryota > Viridiplantae > Streptophyta > Magnoliopsida > Ranunculales > Papaveraceae > Papaver > Papaver somniferum. The sequence goes on along the minus strand of NC_039364.1, from coordinate 200,401,999 downwards.
GTCTTCAATCTTCGATTTAATCTTCAAAGTAACAACCTGCAACAACAAACTTGATTCCTTATTGATTTGTCGCACAAAACGGAGTCTGTTAACAATGGCAAATCAATGAATCTATCTTACGGATCTACAAAAACTTAGATCCGTAGAAACGTTAAATCCTTGATCTAGTTTGAGTGAGCCTTATATCAGAAGAGAAGGTTCTCAAGAATAAACAAACTAGGTGCAATCAAAGATTCAACAACCGTTAGTCAATCAATCAATAATCGAAAACTTAAATAACAATGCAATCATCTAGTTTCCCATCAACAGTACTAATAGAGCTTCTCAATCCCAAAGATGAGCGGTCGTAAGAGATTTCACCTAATTAGGTTACTTTCCTCTCCGAATAGGCGGCTCCACCAGTAACAACATAACTAGGTAGTTTTGCTGGCTCTGAGGATTAGTTTGCTTGAAATGCAAACTTCAACATTTATAGATCAAGGAAGTTTGGACACTAAGGAATTTACAAAACCAAAAATATTCTCAAAATATGCAATGTATTTCCAAATTCGGTTTCCATAATATATATGGTATCTAACTTGTATTTGGTGCACATGTCCATAGGATCAGTTCCCAAAACCTAAAAACGTGTTGCACATATTCATAGGATATGTTCCCCTTCTTACAAGGATCGATTCCCCTTTTGTGATCGGTTGCACCTCTTACTAGGATCAGTTCCCCTTTGCCTAGAGTTGGTCAAATCGATCATACCATCTCAGGTGATTACTTAAGATCGGTTTCACTAATAAAAAGTCATATCAATACAAAAGTCAGGCGTTGTGAATAGTTTTACCAAAAACGTAAAAAAGTCATGAGCGATTATACTAATCACACATATTGGTAGTTCAAGAGATATGCAATGAATAAAAATACCAATAAGCCTAGCGATTTCCCTTTCGATTCACAAACAAGTTTATGAATTTACTTCCTTTAAACGAATGTAAAACATTATTTCCTAGGAGGAAATCTTCACCTCATAACCATACATCATCATAATAGCATCCAAAAGATTATGTTGATGTCATATCTACGAAGTTCAAAAGATAAACATTATACTTCGTAATTCAATAAATTCCTTGACACTTTGATCATCAAAATATAATTTTGCATGTTATGTTTTCAATCTAACAGATTTGAAAGACACAAGATAGATAAGGAACAAGTCAAGTCATAGTTACTAACCTCAAGCTGAAGGATGATGTCTTTGTTGTCTTCAATCCATCTTAAGATCTTTGTGAGTAACTGGAGCACAATACTTCTATCATTTCTAGTCTAATCTATCAAAGTTGACTGTAATTTACATATTAAGCGACTTGAGTTTCAGAACTAAATATGACAACCAATCTTGACATACCAACGCTTGGTGGGTTCAACCGATCAGTTCTCTAACAATCTCCCCCTTTGTCAATTTAGTGACAAAACTCTATTACGTATGGAGATAAACGAATTACAAAAATAACTCATACTAATCTGCATGTATTCAAAAATAAATGTCGTTGTTGACATTATGATAACAAAGCTATACTACTCCCTTAAAGGTGAGATAGGTAGATTTTCTATCCGCACGTCTTTGTTATTCCTTTGTAGTCCATATAACTACAAGTATCATATGATATGCTACTCCCCCTCAGTCTATGCTTTACTCTTTCGTTAGATATAACGTTTAAGCACCAATGTCCTTTCCCTTAGTGATACCAATCAATATAAATCAATACTAGTATCATTTGTTTACTCCATATATTTCTCCCCCTTTTTGTCGCAAAATGACAAAGATACGAGCAAATAAAAACCGAAAGGATCTTACAAATCTCACACTTAAGCACGAGGGTTCCACACACCATTTTTGATAACCAATACCAAAACCGAAACTACAAAGTAATTTTATTTTGATATGATACCAAGGAAACAATTGCCCGAAGAAATTTTTCCTAATAGTTTAGCAAACCAAAAATTGACTAATCACTTTAGTTCCTTTGCTAAACCGATTGCACAAATACAATCGCTTGTTCGATAAGACCAAAATAAAGATCAGAATTAACTTTATTTTTCTCATCAGGTTCTAATTATTCGAATCAATAACTTAGACCTTTCACTTTAAACAAGACAAGTACTAGGTTAGTTAACTAGCATTTCTTGTTAAAGTATTCGATTAGACTTGAGTAACCGAATCCTACACTTTGACAAGTCTAACTAAGATCAGAATTAACTTAGTTTCTCTTATCCGGAACAGAATTGGACTAAAAAATTCATCCCAAAAACCTTTTGTTAAGCCATAAACAATTCATACAAACCAAATAAATCAACTTTCATAATTATTTATCTCAACCGGAAGCAATTGAAACAAAATAGACATTAAAGCACCGCAATTGCACCGTAATTTCGTAAGCCTAAACAATTGATACCAAACAATAAAGCAAGATAACAATAGTTTTCTTAACCGGAAACAATTTGAATCACACACACATCCATACACAAATAATGGAATAAACATCAATTGTACCGAAAATTTGTTAAGAAAAAGCAATAGATATATGTAATAAAATCAGGCTTTTCTTAAACAGGAAAATGATTAATTAGCAAATTTGTTACCTCAAATTTCGCATCCTCTTTTCCTCATTGTTTTGTCATCCTTTCGCAAAGACATAAGAACAACAACATCAACCTTTACCAGAGAAAGGTTGAAATGGTTTTAACTATTACGTGCCAATAGTAATAAGCTAATACCAAAGACTCATATGTATACTATATACACAACTTATGAAAAATAAATTGATAATAGTATAATCGTGACTCACATATGAGATTAATTGTTAGATATGAAATTCGCTAAATCAAAAGTCACAAAATCATAAAAAGGTAACCGATTTTGAGACCTAATTATCTCATATAACGATGACAACACGAAGACATTGATCAAGAACGTTTAGCACAATATTCTGAATATCATGAGTATTGAAACTTATCATTCGAGTGTCATCATTGTGACTATCTTTTGATACCTTCCTGTTTGTCTTTAGAGAAGACTCTGGACACCATTTAGAAATGGGTTTTACAGGAGCAACTTTGTTCTTCCTATTATTTCCTCATGAAATCTTAGACGAATCTCTTGAGAAAATATTAGGGTAACTAAAATGTTGAAAACTCTGAGAGTTAGTCTTTTTCCAATTTGGAATATCAGATCTTGTCTTTACAAAGTTATCTCTCCTTTTATTGTTTAAGCGATAATGAGAAAACTTTGTAGAAGCCTGATAAGCAAACTTTGAACTATCATTACAATAGTTGTTTTGCTCATTTTTAGGACAATGATGACCTGATTTAACACGAGAAGCATCATTGAGTTCACCCAATTTTGCGGAAACGCGTGCATCTATGGATTTCTCATTCCTTTTACGGAATCTGCACCCCCTTTCCAAGTGTCCTTTATTTCCACAATAAGAGCAATTCTTAGTAACACACGAAACATGAGGCTTAGTGTTACGTTGTTGTTGAATCTCTTTCATTGGAGTTTGACGGATTTTACGTTGTCCGTCTTTTGCTGAAGATGAAGGTGTTACAGATTTTTCTTTTATGGAAGAACAATCTTTTGTTGCACCTTTTGAAGCAATTTCTTCAGAGTCTTTAGGTTTTACAAACTTTATCTCTTGTTTAGCATTCAAAGTTTGTTTACCTTTGTATCCCAATCCTCGCATGTCACGCGGAACTCTAGTTGACTTCAACATTGAGTCAAGTTGTTTTGTGCTACTATCGAACTTTTCAAGTCCGCTTTTAGACTCGTATTCTTTTTTCCAACGTTTTTATTTTTTCGAGAGCATTATCAAGATCAACCTTAAATTTATCAATTTGAACTTTGAAATTTATTTCAGATTCAGTAGATTTACTTACCTCAATGTTCTTTAGGTTCTCCAGCTCCGTATAGTTTCCTTTCTCGATCATGACTTTCTTCGATTTGCTCTCTGTAACATCTCATGCATTCAGGATAATTACCAGCACCAATAATCTCAATATCGTTCTTAAATTCATCAAGTTCATCTTTCAATCTTTCATTCTCTTCACGGAGATCACATTCAAGTGCCTTTGGCTCTGGAATTACTTCATTATCCTTTTCTTGTGTGCATTCAACAGTTGCAGTGAAAGCTTTGTTCTCTTGATCCTTGGAACAATTAGAGCTATCATCATTATTTTGTTCTCTATTCTCTACACGTTTATGTGTTTTTTTAGAAGGAGAAGATGCATCTTTAGAAGAACTCTTTTTTTTGTCTTAATAACTTTTTGAATTGTCGTGCGGTTGTATCGACACTACAATTCTCAGTTTGTGTCTCACAAGAATTTTCTGCCGAAGAACTAGTCTTAATTGCAGCTTTAAGGGTAATACCCTCTTCATTCTTGAATTGGTATTCAAGGTAAAAGATTTTTAATTTACCAACTAGAGCACTTCTAGATAGTGTGAAAAGATCATTTGCTTCCATGATGGCATGCTTTTTAGATTCGTATCTTGGTGGTAAAGACCTTAGAGTTTTACACACAATATATTTATCTGAAATAGTTTTTCCTAAAGCGAAAAAGGCATTCACTATTTCAGAAAGTTTTTTATCAAACTCATCAAAGGTATCGTCTTCATCCATACGAAGGTTTTCCCATTTAGAAGATAGGGTTTGAAGCTTAGCTTCTTTTTCAGGGGCATTCCTTTCACATACGATATTAAGAATATCCCAAGCCTCCTTTGATGTTTTACACCTGGTTACATGATGATGGAGGTCTCGAGTTACAACATGGATAATGGCATTCATTCCATAGGAATTTTGCTTTGAAAGCAGTTTTTCTTCATTATTGAATTCTTTCAACTCCTTTGGTCTAAACTCAGTGGTTGAGTTGTTGACCAGTACTTTTGGGTGTTCATACCCATCAATAACTAAAACCCAAGTGTTAAAGTCATGAGATTGAAGAAAGACTGCATAGCCATTTTCCACCATAGATAGTTTGAGCCGTCAAACCCTGGAGGTACGTTAACTGAATCAACCATTTGATTCAAAACTTATAGGTTGGATCCCGCCAAACACAGATTGTAAGATATTTTCGTGTTTGCCTGCTCTGATACCAATTGAAAAGACGAGGGTACCCAAATACACCACAATCTTTTATTTTGATCACAACCTATACAAGACCAACTGTGTATAAACCTCTTGGAGCAACAATCACTCAAGGAATATTTCAACACAGTGTCCACTTGAAATAGGGTTAGCCCGAACTGTCCTAACACGTAAATAATTATATCAGACAAGTGGAGAAATCCAATACACTTTGTGTGATCATCTATGGATATGAAATCGAGACAATACTACAACAAAGTGTTCACTTGATAATAGTACGGTATAACCGAAACCTTATAAGATAAATATCAAGTGCCTAGTTAACATACGAGTGTAATTACTTTAATTATAATATAAAAATAATTATAATGCGGAAATAAAGTAAAGCACACACCAGAATTTTGTTAACGAGGAAAACTTCAATCTTGTAGAAAAACCCCGGGACCTAGTCTAGATTTGAATACTCAATGAATTAAGACGCTACAAAAAGTAAACCTGCAACTTCGTGTAGAAAATACTAATTAAGTAAACTAAAATCCTAGTTACTCAGCTTCAGCAGTATTCTTGTTTTGACAATATCTAGCAGAACCGAAGTTCTCTATACATATTTGTTTTGATAATATCTTGCAGAACCGAAGTTCTCAATAGATATTTGATACTAGATATCCTACCAGAACATGCGTTCTCTTTAAGACTTAAATCTAATATATCTTCTTAATGGTTCAATCTTTCAAGACAAGATTCCTTTGGATCGTATTCCAAACAGTAAAGGATAAACTGTTTGGTAACAAAACTCACTTTATAATCACAATACCGAAATATATGATATAAGCACAATTAAGGATCTTCTATTTTTAAGACCTGTTACCAGATCTGAAGTTCCTCGGTTACAAGATCAAACAAGACAATGATACCGAAATAATCAGTCTTGATTACAAGTTTCATGATAAAATCACAAACTACTTGTTGATCTTAGAAAGGGTTATGTTTATTGAAAATAAACAACCTCTTTAATCCTGGAAAATCAAGTCACAGAAAGTTACACCAAGATCAAAACACAAGAACAAAAGTCTTCAATCTTCGATTTAATCTTCAAAGTAACAACCTGCAACAACAAACTTGATTCCTTATTGATTTGTCGCACAAAACGGAGTCTGTTAACAATGGCAAATCAATGAATCTATCTTACGGATCTACAAAAACTTAGATCCGTAGAAACGTTAAATCCTTGATCTAGTTTGAGTGAGCCTTATATCAGAAGAGAAGGTTCTCAAGAATAAACAAACTAGGTGCAATCAAAGATTCAACAACCGTTAGTCAATCAATCAATAATCGAAAACTTAAATAACAATGCAATCATCTAGTTTCCCATCAACAGTACTAATAGAGCTTCTCAATCCCAAAGATGAGCGGTCGTAAGAGATTTCACCTAATTAGGTTACTTTCCTCTCCGAATAGGCGGCTCCACCAGTAACAACATAACTAGGTAGTTTTGCTGGCTCTGAGGATTAGTTTGCTTGAAATGCAAACTTCAACATTTATAGATCAAGGAAGTTTGGACACTAAGGAATTTACAAAACCAAAAATATTCTCAAAATATGCAATGTATTTCCAAATTCGGTTTCCATAATATATATGGTATCTAACTTGTATTTGGTGCACATGTCCATAGGATCAGTTCCCAAAACCTAAAAACGTGTTGCACATATTCATAGGATATGTTCCCCTTCTTACAAGGATCGATTCCCCTTTTGTGATCGGTTGCACCTCTTACTAGGATCAGTTCCCCTTTGCCTAGAGTTGGTCAAATCGATCATACCATCTCAGGTGATTACTTAAGATCGGTTTCACTAATAAAAAGTCATATCAATACAAAAGTCAGGCGTTGTGAATAGTTTTACCAAAAACGTAAAAAAGTCATGAGCGATTATACTAATCACACATATTGGTAGTTCAAGAGATATGCAATGAATAAAAATACCAATAAGCCTAGCGATTTCCCTTTCGATTCACAAACAAGTTTATGAGTTTACTTCCTTTAAACGAATGTAAAACATTATTTCCTAGGAGGAAATCTTCACCTCATAACCATACATCATCATAATAGCATCCAAAAGATTATGTTGATGTCATATCTACGAAGTTCAAAAGATAAACATTATACTTCGTAATTCAATAAATTCCTTGACACTTTGATCATCAAAATATAATTTTGCATGTTATGTTTTCAATCTAACAGATTTGAAAGACACAAGATAGATAAGGAACAAGTCAAGTCATAGTTACTAACCTCAAGCTGAAGGATGATGTCTTTGTTGTCTTCAATCCATCTTAAGATCTTTGTGAGTAACTGGAGCACAATACTTCTATCATTTCTAGTCTAATCTATCAAAGTTGACTGTAATTTACATATTAAGCGACTTGAGTTTCAGAACTAAATATGACAACCAATCTTGACATACCAACGCTTGGTGGGTTCAACCGATCAGTTCTCTAACAATCTCCCCCTTTGTCAATTTAGTGACAAAACTCTATTACGTATGGAGATAAACGAATTACAAAAATAACTCATACTAATCTGCATGTATTCAAAAATAAATGTCGTTGTTGACATTATGATAACAAAGCTATACTACTCCCTTAAAGGTGAGATAGGTAGATTTTCTATCCGCACGTCTTTGTTATTCCTTTGTAGTCCATATAACTACAAGTATCATATGATATGCTACTCCCCCTCAGTCTATGCTTTACTCTTTCGTTAGATATAACGTTTAAGCACCAATGTCCTTTCCCTTAGTGATACCAATCAATATAAATCAATACTAGTATCATTTGTTTACTCCATATATTTCTCCCCCTTTTTGTCGCAAAATGACAAAGATACGAGCAAATAAAAACCGAAAGGATCTTACAAATCTCACACTTAAGCACGAGGGTTCCACACACCATTTTTGATAACCAATACCAAAACCGAAACTACAAAGTAATTTTATTTTGATATGATACCAAGGAAACAATTGCCCGAAGAAATTTTTCCTAATAGTTTAGCAAACCAAAAATTGACTAATCACTTTAGTTCCTTTGCTAAACCGATTGCACAAATACAATCGCTTGTTCGATAAGACCAAAATAAAGATCAGAATTAACTTTATTTTTCTCATCAGGTTCTAATTATTCGAATCAATAACTTAGACCTTTCACTTTAAACAAGACAAGTACTAGGTTAGTTAACTAGCATTTCTTGTTAAAGTATTCGATTAGACTTGAGTAACCGAATCCTACACTTTGACAAGTCTAACTAAGATCAGAATTAACTTAGTTTCTCTTATCCGGAACAGAATTGGACTAAAAAATTCATCCCAAAAACCTTTTGTTAAGCCATAAACAATTCATACAAACCAAATAAATCAACTTTCATAATTATTTATCTCAACCGGAAGCAATTGAAACAAAATAGACATTAAAGCACCGCAATTGCACCGTAATTTCGTAAGCCTAAACAATTGATACCAAACAATAAAGCAAGATAACAATAGTTCTTCTTAACCGGAAACAATTTGAATCACACACACATCCATACACAAATAATGGAATAAACATCAATTGTACCGAAAATTTGTTAAGAAAAAGCAATAGATATATGTAATAAAATCAGGCTTTTCTTAAACAGGAAAATGATTAATTAGCAAATTTGTTACCTCAAATTTCGCATCCTCTTTTCCTCATTGTTTTGTCATCCTTTCGCAAAGACATAAGAACAACAACATCAACCTTTACCAGAGAAAGGTTGAAATGGTTTTAACTATTACGTGCCAATAGTAATAAGCTAATACCAAAGACTCATATGTATACTATATACACAACTTATGAAAAATAAATTGATAATAGTATAATCGTGACTCACATATGAGATTAATTGTTAGATATGAAATTCGCTAAATCAAAAGTCACAAAATCATAAAAAGGTAACCGATTTTGAGACCTAATTATCTCATATAACGATGACAACACGAAGACATTGATCAAGAACGTTTAGCACAATATTCTGAATATCATGAGTATTGAAACTTATCATTCGAGTGTCATCATTGTGACTATCTTTTGATACCTTCCTGTTTGTCTTTAGAGAAGACTCTGGACACCATTTAGAAATGGGTTTTACAGGAGCAACTTTGTTCTTCCTATTATTTCCTCATGAAATCTTAGACGAATCTCTTGAGAAAATATTAGGGTAACTAAAATGTTGAAAACTCTGAGAGTTAGTCTTTTTCCAATTTGGAATATCAGATCTTGTCTTTACAAAGTTATCTCTCCTTTTATTGTTTAAGCGATAATGAGAAAACTTTGTAGAAGCCTGATAAGCAAACTTTGAACTATCATTACAATAGTTGTTTTGCTCATTTTTAGGACAATGATGACCTGATTTAACACGAGAAGCATCATTGAGTTCACCCAATTTTGCGGAAACGCGTGCATCTATGGATTTCTCATTCCTTTTACGGAATCTGCACCCCCTTTCCAAGTGTCCTTTATTTCCACAATAAGAGCAATTCTTAGTAACACACGAAACATGAGGCTTAGTGTTACGTTGTTGTTGAATCTCTTTCATTGGAGTTTGACGGATTTTACGTTGTCCGTTTTGCTGAAGATGAAGGTGTTACAGATTTTCTTTTATGGAAGAACAATCTTTTGTTGCACCTTTTGAAGCAATTTCTTCAGCAGAGTCTTTAGGTTTTACAAACTTTATCTCTTGTTTAGCATTCAAAGTTTGTTTACCTTTGTATCCCAATCCTCGCATGTCACGCGGAACTCTAGTTGACTTCAACATTGAGTCAAGTTGTTTTGTGCTACTATCGAACTTTTCAAGTCCGCTTTTAGACTCGTATTCTCTTTTCCAACGTTTTTATTTTTTCGAGAGCATTATCAAGATCAACCTTAAATTTATCAATTTGAACTTTGAAATTTATTTCAGATTCAGTAGATTTACTTACCTCAATGTTCTTTAGGTTCTCCAGCTCCGTATATAGTTTCCTTTCTCGATCATGACTTTCTTCGATTTGCTCTCTGTAACATCTCATGCATTCAGGATAATTACCAGCACCAATAATCTCAATATCGTTCTTAAATTCATCAAGTTCATCTTTCAATCTTTCATTCTCTTCACGGAGATCACATTCAAGTGCCTTTGGCTCTGGAATTACTTCATTATCCTTTTCTTGTGTGCATTCAACAGTTGCAGTGAAAGCTTTGTTCTCTTGATCCTTGGAACAATTAGAGCTATCATCATTATTTTGTTCTCTATTCTCTACACGTTTATGTGTTTTTTTAGAAGGAGAAGATGCATCTTTAGAAGAACTCTTTTTTTTGTCTTAATAACTTTTTGAATTGTCGTGCGGTTGTATCGACACTACAATTCTCAGTTTGTGTCTCACAAGAATTTTCTGCCAAAGAACTAGTCTTAATTGCAGCTTTAAGGGTAATACCCTCTTCATTCTTGAATTGGTATTCAAGGTAAAAGATTTTTAATTTACCAACTAGAGCACTTCTAGATAGTGTGAAAAGATCATTTGCTTCCATGATGGCATGCTTTTTAGATTCGTATCTTGGTGGTAAAGACCTTAGAGTTTTACACACAATATATTTATCTGAAATAGTTTTTCCTAAAGCGAAAAAGGCATTCACTATTTCAGAAAGTTTTTTATCAAACTCATCAAAGGTATCGTCTTCATCCATACGAAGGTTTTCCCATTTAGAAGATAGGGTTTGAAGCTTAGCTTCTTTTTCAGGGGCATTCCTTTCACATACGATATTAAGAATATCCCAAGCCTCCTTTGATGTTTTACACCTGGTTACATGATGATGGAGGTCTCGAGTTACAACATGGATAATGGCATTCATTCCATAGGAATTTTGCTTTGAAAGCAGTTTTTCTTCATTATTGAATTCTTTCAACTCCTTTGGTCTAAACTCAGTGGTTGAGTTGTTGACCAGTACTTTTGGGTGTTCATACCCATCAATAACTAAAACCCAAGTGTTAAAGTCATGAGATTGAAGAAAAGACTGCATAGCCATTTTCCACCATAGATAGTTGAGCCGTCAAACCCTGGAGGTACGTTAACTGAATCAACCATTTGATTCAAAACTTATAGGTTGGATCCCGCCAAACACAGATTGTAAGATATTTTCGTGTTTGCCTGCTCTGATACCAATTGAAAAGACGAGGGTACCCAAATACACCACAATCTTTTATTTTGATCAAACCTATACAAGACCAACTGTGTATAAACCTCTTGGAGCAACAATCACTCAAGGAATATTTCAACACAGTGTCCACTTGAAATAGGGTTAGCCCGAACTGTCCTAACACGTAAATAATTATATCACAAGTGGAGAAATCCAATACACTTTGTGTGATCATCTATGGATATGAAATCGAGACAATACTACAACAAAGTGTTCACTTGATAATAGTACGGTATAACCGAAACCTTATAAGATAAATATCAAGTGCCTAGTTAACATACGAGTGTAATTACTTTAATTATAATATAAAAATAATTATAATGCGGAAATAAAGTAAAGCACACACCAGAATTTTGTTAACGAGGAAAACTTCAATCTTGTAGAAAAACCCCGGGACCTAGTCTAGATTTGAATACTCAATGAATTAAGACGCTACAAAAAGTAAACCTGCAACTTCGTGTAGAAAATACTAATTAAGTAAACTAAAATCCTAGTTACTCAGCTTCAGCAGTATTCTTGTTTTGACAATATCTAGCAGAACCGAAGTTCTCTATACATATTTGTTTTGATAATATCTTGCAGAACCGAAGTTCTCAATAGATATTTGATACTAGATATCCTACCAGAACATGCGTTCTCTTTAAGACTTAAATCTAATATCTTCTTAATGGTTCAATCTTTCAAGACAAGATTCCTTTGGATCGTATTCCAAACAGTAAAGGATAAACTGTTTGGTAACAAAACTCACTTTATAATCACAATACCGAAATATATGATATAAGCACAATTAAGGATCTTCTATTTTTAAGACCTGTTACCAGATCTGAAGTTCCTCGGTTACAAGATCAAACAAGACAATGATACCGAAATAATCAGTCTTGATTACAAGTTTCATGATAAAATCACAAACTACTTGTTGATCTTAGAAAGGGTTATGTTTATTGAAAATAAACAACCTCTTTAATCCTGGAAAATCAAGTCACAGAAAGTTACACCAAGATCAAAACACAAGAACAAAAGTCTTCAATCTTCGATTTAATCTTCAAAGTAACAACCTGCAACAACAAACTTGATTCCTTATTGATTTGTCGCACAAAACGGAGTCTGTTAACAATGGCAAATCAATGAATCTATCTTACGGATCTACAAAAACTTAGATCCGTAGAAACGTTAAATCCTTGATCTAGTTTGAGTGAGCCTTATATCAGAAGAGAAGGTTCTCAAGAATAAACAAACTAGGTGCAATCAAAGATTCAACAACCGTTAGTCAATCAATCAATAATCGAAAACTTAAATAACAATGCAATCATCTAGTTTCCCATCAACAGTACTAATAGAGCTTCTCAATCCCAAAGATGAGCGGTCGTAAGAGATTTCACCTAATTAGGTTACTTTCCTCTCCGAATAGGCGGCTCCACCAGTAACAACATAACTAGGTAGTTTTGCTGGCTCTGAGGATTAGTTTGCTTGAAATGCAAACTTCAACATTTATAGATCAAGGAAGTTTGGACACTAAGGAATTTACAAAACCAAAAATATTCTCAAAATATGCAATGTATTTCCAAATTCGGTTTCCATAATATATATGGTATCTAACTTGTATTTGGTGCACATGTCCATAGGATCAGTTCCCAAAACCTAAAAACGTGTTGCACATATTCATAGGATATGTTCCCTTCTTACAAGGATCGATTCCCCTTTTGTGATCGGTTGCACCTCTTACTAGGATCAGTTCCCCTTTGCCTAGAGTTGGTCAAATCGATCATACCATCTCAGGTGATTACTTAAGATCGGTTTCACTAATAAAAAGTCATATCAATACAAAAGTCAGGCGTTGTGAATAGTTTTACCAAAAACGTAAAAAAGTCATGAGCGATTATACTAATCACACATATTGGTAGTTCAAGATATATGCAATGAATAAAAATACCAATAAGCCTAGCGATTTCCCTTTCGATTCACAAACAAGTTTATGAATTTACTTCCTTTAAACGAATGTAAAACATTATTTCCTAGGAGGAAATCTTCACCTCATAACCATACATCATCAATAGCATCCAAAAGATTATGTTGATGTCATATCTACGAAGTTCAAAAGATAAACATTATACTTCGTAATTCAATAAATTCCTTGACACTTTGATCATCAAAATATAATTTTGCATGTTATGTTTTCAATCTAACAGATTTGAAAGACACAAGATAGATAAGGAACAAGTCAAGTCATAGTTACTAACCTCAAGCTGAAGGATGATGTTTTGTTGTCTTCAATCCATCTTAAGATCTTTGTGAGTAACTGGAGCACAATACTTCTATCATTTCTAGTCTAATCTATCAAAGTTGACTGTAATTTACATATTAAGCGACTTGAGTTTCAGAACTAAATATGACAACCAATCTTGACATACCAACGCTTGGTGGGTTCAACCGATCAGTTCTCTAACAATCCCCCTTTGTCAATTTAGTGACAAAACTCTATTACGTATGGAGATAAACGAATTACAAAAATAACTCATACTAATCTGCATGTATTCAAAAATAAATGTCGTTGTTGACATTATGATAACAAAGCTATACTACTCCCTTAAAGGTGAGATAGGTAGATTTTCTATCCGCACGTCTTTGTTATTCCTTTGTAGTCCATATAACTACAAGTATCATATGATATGCTACTCCCCCTCAGTCTATGCTTTACTCTTTCGTTAGATATAACGTTTAAGCACCAATGTCCTTTCCCTTAGTGATACCAATCAATATAAATCAATACTAGTATCATTTGTTTACTCCATATATTTCTCCCCCTTTTTGTCGCAAAATGACAAAGATACGAGCAAATAAAAACCGAAAGGATCTTACAAATCTCACACTTAAGCACGAGGGTTCCACACACCATTTTTGATAACCAATACCAAAACCGAAACTACAAAGTAATTTTATTTTGATATGATACCAAGGAAACAATTGCCCGAAGAAATTTTTCCTAATAGTTTAGCAAACCAAAAATTGACTAATCACTTTAGTTCCTTTGCTAAACCGATTGCACAAATACAATCGCTTGTTCGATAAGACCAAAATAAAGATCAGAATTAACTTTATTTTTCTCATCAGGTTCTAATTATTCGAATCAATAACTTAGACCTTTCACTTTAAACAAGACAAGTACTAGGTTAGTTAACTAGCATTTCTTGTTAAAGTATTCGATTAGACTTGAGTAACCGAATCCTACACTTTGACAAGTCTAACTAAGATCAGAATTAACTTAGTTTCTCTTATCCGGAACAGAATTGGACTAAAAAATTCATCCCAAAAACCTTTTGTTAAGCCATAAACAATTCATACAAACCAAATAAATCAACTTTCATAATTATTTATCTCAACCGGAAGCAATTGAAACAAAATAGACATTAAAGCACCGCAATTGCACCGTAATTTCGTAAGCCTAAACAATTGATACCAAACAATAAAGCAAGATAACAATAGTTCTTCTTAACCGGAAACAATTTGAATCACACACACATCCATACACAAATAATGGAATAAACATCAATTGTACCGAAAATTTGTTAAGAAAAAGCAATAGATATATGTAATAAAATCAGGCTTTTCTTAAACAGGAAAATGATTAATTAGCAAATTTGTTACCTCAAATTTCGCATCCTCTTTTCCTCATTGTTTTGTCATCCTTTCGCAAAGACATAAGAACAACAACATCAACCTTTACCAGAGAAAGGTTGAAATGGTTTTAACTATTACGTGCCAATAGTAATAAGCTAATACCAAAGACTCATATGTATACTATATACACAACTTATGAAAAATAAATTGATAATAGTATAATCGTGACTCACATATGAGATTAATTGTTAGATATGAAATTCGCTAAATCAAAAGTCACAAAATCATAAAAAGGTAACCGATTTTGAGACCTAATTATCTCATATAACGATGACAACACGAAGACATTGATCAAGAACGTTTAGCACAATATTCTGAATATCATGAGTATTGAAACTTATCATTCGAGTGTCATCATTGTGACTATCTTTTGATACCTTCCTGGTTGTCTTTAGAGAAGACTCTGGACACCATTTAGAAATGGGTTTTACAGGAGCAACTTTGTTCTTCCTATTATTTCCTCATGAAATCTTAGACGAATCTCTTGAGAAAACATTAGGGTAACTAAAATGTTGAAAACTCTGAGAGTTAGTCTTTTTCCAATTTGGAATATCAAATCTTTTCTTTACAAAGTTATCTCTCCTTTTATTGTTTAAGCGATAATGAGAAAACTTTGTAGAAGCCTGATAAGCAAACTTTGAACTATCATTACAATAGTTCTTTTGCTCATTTTTAGGACAATGATGACCTGATTTAGTACGAGAAGCATTATTGAGTTCAACCAATTTTGCGGAAACGCGTGCATCTATGGCTTTCTCATTCCTTTTACGGAATCTGCACCCCCTTTCCAAGACCTAATTATGGTTGGCTTTGACTTAAACGATGTCAACCGTAAGGAGTTACGGTTGGATACTAGACACCAACAAACCAACTGTAACTTGTCTACGCTTGTCTCGTAAGAAACAATCTAACAATAACTGGTTTATGGTTGAGTTTTCTCCAATTTTGACCAGTTACCGTTGGATGTTCATCAAATACTAACCATAAATATCCCCTACAGTTGGCTTTGGTTAATTCTAAGCGTAAATCACCTTGAAATGAACGTTGGAGCAATAGATCAGCAACACTAGAATCTCCATCACGGGGTATCTGTAAAATTTGGTTTTTCCATCATATAGAGATTCACTTGCCTCCAATTTACCACTTGAAATCACTCATTTTGGTTGAGTAAATCAAGATATAGGTTTTTCAAAATCTCCAAAAAGAATTTTGTCTCTACCTTTTTCCCCACAAAACCTAACTCTTAACTTGTTTGATTTTTGCACCAAGTATAAACGAAATTCCAATAATTAAACAGTCAAATGATTAACATCAAGTAAATAAGAGTTTTTTAGGCTTTATGAAAAATATTTAGATAATGGATTTTTGGAATTACTAACGGGTGATCTTATTTTGTTTTATTAACGCAATCCCTCTAATGGATTTAACAGGCCCTATAATAAGTTTCTTATAATTCGTAGACCATTTGGATTAAAGGAATAGAAAAACCCCATATACAAAATTTATTTTCAGAATTATTGACCATATAAAAGTTTGCTCTACAATTGGTCAGTGAATCCAAAGAAATTGGAAACATCCATATAGATTTGGTTATCGGGAATCGGCGAGCTTCCATCATGTAATAGTTTTTTTTTTCTTTTACCTTGTACTTTCTTTATAGTTATTTCACCTTTTATGAAGCATTATGTTCTTTTCTAATGAAAACAACCCTTGTAATGTTAAAAGGGAGCACTTTCCAGATTTTTCCAGTGATCGCCAGGCTAAGTCAGGTGTTGAAATTAGCAATATAGGTTACTAATATAAACAAAATGGGTGATTCATTTCTTCATTGTTTAAAAGTTAAAATGAAATACATCGGTATTGTATTTTGTTTGTCGTTTCAAGAAAAATATTTACAAGTTAATATATGTCAAATTTGATTTGCTAAATCATATCTATAAAACGAAATATACTCGTACGCACAATGTTTTGGTCATCCTTTGAATCATGAATCATTGACCGGATAATGAACCACATTTACATTCCCCTGAAATGAATAATGCTGTTGTGATCATAATCCTAAATTTTTTAGGTTTCCCAAATGGCTAACTAGGATCTAAAGTAATACTCCCAAAAAGACATGGGTGAAGTGAGGAAACATGTAATTTGTTAATCTAACAAACCCCTTGATTAAACAGAAATCAATCACCCACCAAAATATCTTGGTGTACTTTTAGTTTATCCGACGGTGGGTGATCACTTTTATCTTTATGTCTCTATGGTTCCATCTGTTTTTGACCTGTTTTTCTGAAGTGCAAGGACATGTCCGTCCTTTTAGAACTTGTTTTCGGAAATGAAATGATCTTATCAAAATCAGATGGTACACAATGGTCCCTTGGTTGTACTACAAATTATCCCAACCGTAAAAATATAGTGGTCATAGTGCATTTGTGGGCTCCCACCTCCACAACAGAGTGCACCTATCCTGGCCCATTTTGATTTGGAACCCACTTAGATATTGGCCGATCATTTTCTTCTGCTCACAGTGGAGATGACCTAATAAAAACAGTGCTGAAAGTTTGTACAAATGAATAATATGCGATGATTGATGACATATATTGCTTTCAGTTATTTGGTCCCATGATTGTTCGATGCGGTGCGTTGTGCATGTGATCACTGAACAACCTCGCTACATTGTAGAAGTTAAGGGTAGCCATGAGCTGTTTACTCTTGGTGGGATAGGGATCATCAATGGATATTTGTCCCTGGTCCTAGTACACTAGTGAATTCGAGGATGAAGTCAGACCAGTGAATTTAAGGAGCTTGACGCTTTCGCCCTTTGAAATTGCCTTTAGCTCGATAGCAGCAGTGCTTCTCTTTTCGTAAACTTGATAGTGCAGCGGTTAAAAAAAGAGTTGAAATTCAGCGGCCATAAACTGTAGTTGTAAGACCAACCGACAGAGTCGCCGAGAGTCCTCATTAACATTTAGCGCTTGCAATTTATTGGCATGGAAAATTACTTTCACGGTGAATGGAACATTTACTGATTTTGCGTTTAGTAACAAGATAACATAATATTAGAGGTTTAAATTTTGCCGGGTGCACTACAGTGTGGCCTAGAACAGTGCCCTACGATCAATAAATATTCAACACAAAAGGCAGAACCTTCTTTTTCCAAGTTTGTACAAACGAAAAGTATAGATTCACCGTGAAAAAATCACGGTGATATCCCTGCAACACACAAAAACTAGTGGGGCCCACTAAAAAACAAAAAATCACCCCCTTTTGTCCTGGTGGTGTCCTAAGATTGTGTGTCTCGGTGATATCACCGTGATTTTATGTTGTACAAAAAAAGCCTTTTCTTGAATTAAAGATGACGAGATAGACGTTAAAAAATCCTCATGAGTCATGAGGTTTGCGTCTCTTGCTGTTAATCACTAAACTTGATAACTTTCTTTATCAATCGTACAAAGTGTTAGGATAAACAGATTATTCAAATTATGGAAAGCTCCAGAACAGAAATGGGACAAATTTACAAGGAAGATGTGTACTTAGCGTACAAATGAAACTGATTTTGTTGGTTTTTACTCTGTAACAGACCAAATTTAGAATATGAAATTACGAATATTCACTAAATTTTGATACCAGAGCATGAACTGAACCAAGTTTTAACTCTGCAACAGACTATGTAGCAGCAAAATAGTTTCATGTAGAACATAGCTGGAGCGCTCCAAGTTCGGACACATCGTATGTGGACTTGGATTTGGCTTATACAAAATTTTTTGGACACGAGGGTTTAATTGGTTCTGTATAGTCACGAATATATTGCATACCCTATGAGTTATATATGCAACTAAATAAACCCTTCAATTTCATCGAGAACAGGTAGAAGAAAAATTGAAAAGCAAAAAAGAAAAGAAAAGAAAAGAAAAGAAAAAATCAAAATCAAAATCAGAATCAGAATTTCTCCATAAATACACAAAGTAACAACTAAATTAACACCCGCTTTAGATTAGAAAATCTTCAGAATCAACTAAGAAGGATACACTTCTAATCGTTTAGAACAATTCGTACAGAAGAACCTTCTCTTAGTTTTAAAACAGAGTGGTAAACAACAAAGCCTCCATTGAACTTCAACATCCATAGATTCTACTCCCCCACCACAGTATGGACATAATCCTGGCGCTTGTTGTCTTCCTAATATCTTCTCTTCTCCACTGCATATAAACAGAAAACACATTTTTCTTTTTTTCCCTTTAACAATCTTTCTCTTCACTGCAAATTAATGGAGTTTTTCACTTTCCACTATGGATCAATGGGTTTTGGAAGTATGGGCTGATGGATTTTTTGTGACTTAATGATCGTAGATTAAGAGCTTGGATTCTTGAGCTGAGAAGCAAATGACTTGTAATAATTTTTGTGATCTAACACTAAGGTATAAAGAATGTAAGAAGTGTCTATTTATAGAGATATAGTCGTATAAATTTTCCCTGTTTGCTTTAGTGACAATTTTAACCTTCTAAAATGCGGTTCTGAATATGATGTTTACGCGCGCGTCGAGAGGTTTCCAGCCCACAGTTTCTTAGTACCTCAGCTCGTGTTTTTTTTTGACACGAAGTACCTCAGCTGAGCTCGTTGGACATTTGCTTCTGTTGGTTGGTGTCTTAACGATGAAGATTGTAAGCCAAGTTGTTTGGTTTTTAGTTCTGATGATAGATAATTATCGTGTAATCGTACTCAGCGACGTCTTTACTCAAAATTCACTGTAAAAATTCTCAGCTACTTACAATAATAATCCATAAAATTTCTTGCAGGATACCAAATACGACCTGTCATTTTTCTTTATTTTTTGATTCTATCATGGGCTCGGTCTCCGCTTGTATCTTTTGCTCTTTGCAGTTTGCTATGTGACAATTGGCGAAAGATTTCAGTTTATTTTGGTGGTATCCTGGAGGTGATATATAGCGATAGGGGTTTTTACGTACTGATGTGCTCAAGTAGGACTGTAGGAAGGATCTCTGGCTCTGCCAAATGCTACGTAAATAAATATTAGCACGACCTTCATCGTATATTCTCTTTGGTCTACTCGGCATATACCTACATTTTGAGAAAATTAAATAAAAGATAATAGGACCTAAACTAGCCTATACCTCTGTCAAAGCAAAACAAGTAGTACACTATTTACCAAGTTCATCGCGGCCTTCATCATTTACATTCGGCGCCGTTTAGAATATACGCATCGTAGTTTGTAATGGCTTTTGAACTTATGTCGAGTATTAGCAGGTAACGACCAAAAGAGGAAGCATATGCGCATTTTGTGCCACTTGTGTGTGGATTTAGAATTCATCGAATTACAGCTTTCCAGTTAATTTGCACGTTATTGCCTTGGACAGAAATTGAACCCTATTATTGGGCTTAAAAAGGGTGAGTTTTTGGGGGCTTTTTGAGGTCATGAAATATCAATCTATATGACTCCTTATCTATATTTTTCTCTAATGTCTAATGTACCCTTAATTTGATTAGTGTTAATTAAATTGATTTAGCTAATTAATCAGTCTTAGTGAATAGATTAGCCTAATAAAAACATTAATCTTATACAAATCAAAACTTGATATTTTTGAGTTTTGAAGAAGGAAAAATGGTGATTTGGGTGAAATTTTTTTGACAAATTTTGAAGACAAATGACGAAACCCTTTATCACAAAACTCAAGATAACCTTATAATCAACTCCCAACATCAATGTTATCAGTTCAAATCCGTCGGAAATCTGAAAAAAAAAATATGGAATTTTTTGCCATAACGGCTGGGTAAACTTGTCGACCCGGCCGAAAACAAACACCACGGTTGGGATATTATTAATACCCGGACGTAAAACATGAGAACGGTTGGGAAGTAAGGAACTCCCAGCCGTAATTAGAATAATCGGACAGGAATATACGAACTTCTGACCGTTATTCTTCCCTGAATTACCTGAGTCTGCAAAACGGATGGTTTTATCAAACATTCCCGGCCGTAATTCAATTTGAAAGTTGAGAAATTTTTTAATTCAAGATGAATTCTTAATACGATTGAAAATTACTAACAAATTCACTAACTAGACCATAATAAAACTCATTAAATGCTTGATATATCCCCATTACAAAGATGATTTTAATAACATCCCTTTCGATGTATTAAGAAGTCTTTGATGATGGCGAATTGAGCTTCCAAGTTGAAATCATAACCTTTCCATTTTCTCAATTCTTTCTTAGCTTGAGCTGCGACTTCTCTATCAGTCTCACCTTTAAGTCGAAGTTGGTTGCACATACGACGTAAAGCCATATATTCTTATACTTTTTTGCGTATGTCTGAAAATCGAAGATACAATTCAACCCCATCGCGGTTGTTAGTGTTACCTGTTTCACCACAAAAATTCTCGAAAATATTACTCCAATACGATTGACTTGGTAAACCACGTTTCTTTCGTTCTTCTCCCTTCTTTGGATAGCATAGTACAAAATTTTCGCAAAGAGATAAGTCTTCTTCCAAAGTGAAGTTTGGTTTATCCCTTGAGTACATTGTATTGAGTTTGTAGGAGTTTTGGTGGAGATTATTGATGTAGAAGGTGTGATTTTGATTTGGAATGGGCTGGTTATAGAGAGGTAGTGGAGTTATTTCAAGTTTAAATAATTGGTTGAACAACTAGAACCTTCTATAGATCAGTCTTCCAGCGGATATATTTTTCAAAATTCAAAAAACTAGCCGATTTGAAGTGGTACAAGTGAAACTATAGATACTTACGGGCTGGGAAATTCAAGGCACACCCGGCCTTAATTCTGTGTGACCTGCAGAGTTGGTGGTCTGCCATAGTTACGGTTGGGATTCCTGGCCGTATACCTGATTTTTTACTATTGGTCAGAAAAACGGCTGGGATTCCTGTCCGGGAAAAGAATTACGGCTAGGATATGTAACCGTCGTGTAGGAGTCTTTTTTTTTAGGTTTAACAGAGAAATATACGGCCATGAATGTCCAAACCGTAAACAACGGCGGATGGATTTCCCAACCATTTAGATTGTAACGGCTAGGAAGTATCTAGGTCGACTAAGACGTAAATAAATTCACGGATATAAAACCTAACCGTGAAACAAGAACGGCTTGGAAACTGGCCGTAAACATGACTCAATGTAGTTCAGGGAATTCAGACCAAAAATGGGTAGGTATTTCCCAACCGTTGAAGTAAAACGGACGGGTTTCCTAACCGTGGATAGTTTTACGGCTGGGAGTACCTAACTGTTCTTGCTTTTACGACTATAAAATTTTGTTTTTCAATATTTATGGGTAGTTTCGGCTAGGTTTTGTGAAGCAACGACCTAGTCGAAAATGCCTGAAAAAAACAATGATGTTGTTTTTTTCCTCATTTTTCTTAGATTAAACACAAACACATTGAAAGACTAACATTAATTCATAAATGCAAAGTTATAAAAATCCATCCATCTCAATCCTTAACCAAAGTAAAATGTCAAAGGCTTAGATAACAAAATATTCATGAAGTAAAATACTAAAAAGCGAGTAGATTGTCATTCACTTGATTCCTCCCCAAAAGACTCTTGTAAAAACTCATCCAAATCGTCATGTTCAACAACTGGTTCTACAACTCTAGCATTTTTACCTCCTTTTCCCTTACCATCTTGAGTGGTACTCTTTTTACCTCCACCACGTCCACCTCGAGCAGCATTTGATCCACTTCGAGCACTTGATCCACCTCGAGCACTTGTTCCAGCACGGCCTCCTTTTTTGCCGCCTTTTCCTTGCTTTGATGGAGCTTGCTCGCGGGAGGGAGTATCCGAGTCGTCGCTAGAAGAATGAGACCTAGCCCTCTTACTTCTCCTTGATCGGTCATCTTCTTGAGGATATAAACCTCCTTTCTCAGGGAGCATTATTCCTTGGACTCGATTCCGAAGTAATTTTAGTTCAGGGACGGTTAACTGCTCTCTCGAATCAATCATATTGGTGATGTCCTTGCACACCCAATTAACTCGTTCAACCTATTTTTCATATCAAATACACTTATTCATAGCTAATCAACAAAAAAAAACATTTATAAACATAATTAGTAGTATACGTACCACCATCTTCTCCCATTCATTTTGTTCATTTATCTCTTCCGCTGATTTTGAAATCTCTTTCGCCGCTTTCTTCAAATATCTCTGCGCCTCGGGATCCACATTTTCCACATAAGGATGAGCCCACTGTTGATACCATTCCATGTAATTGGCATCCGCTTCGGATGTCCCATGAGCAGCTTCAAGCCCTCTTCTACTCATTTGGTTTTCCGGTTGGTAACGATCATCCTAATCTTAGACCGACGGAGCTATTGTTGTTGCATACTTCAATCTGACATCTTTGTCCTTAAATATGGAGTTGGCTACGCTCAGTGGAAAACGAGATTCTTGAGGTACAATTTTCTGGAAAAAACCTAATTGGCGGAGCGTTCTACGAGGATCCAAAATGACGAACCCGGTTGAATGAAACAAAGGTCCCGTATAGGTCGCCACATTAGAAAATACTCTATCACCAACTTCCTCATCTCCATCCTCATCAAGTTTCAAATATGGATCAAAGTTCACATCATTAATTATCAAAGCATCCAATTTTCTCCTCATTTCGACCATTTCGTTCTCCTTACCCTTGTGTTGGGTCCCTCCAAAGGGGTATCTTCCTCCTGTAGGTTTCTCTAGAGGCCATTTTTTTATCCTGAGTAGGCCTCAAGGATTTGAAATGGTCGTAAACCCATGACTCCAGAACAAAAATTAATCAATTAACACAAAAGTAAAATAAACCGACATTTGTTATATTAACACAAAACAAATACCTGGATAAGAACAACACAACCCGTAATTTGTGTTATGTTCCACCTAGAAGCTTTGCAAAGATTCTCCATCACACTAGCAAGGAGGGATGTGCCCCACGAGTACCTGGGAACCTCGTTTGTTTCCGGATCGAGACTGAGAGTCTTCAACCACTACAAATAACAAGCATTGACCTTATTTCCTGAGAAATCTGGAAAAAAGACGGTCCCAAGAGGTGCAACAAGTAAGTTATAGCCGTATGTCTAGATCTTTATGCGTCCATTATGATCTGTCCATTCCTGGTCTTACGATCAGAATCCTCAAACTGCTCCCTCAGACGAACCAGGTTAATCTTCCTTGACTTATTAACTGTTTCATAAGTTTCACCCGGTTCATGAAATCCCCTTTTAGCTCTGGGAGCGGCTCCATAACCAATCTCAAACTCTTCTTCCGCTTTCTCTTTGTCCCATCCAAGATAGTGGTTAACCAAAACATAAAGCTCATCATAAGGTAGAGTATTGTTGAAACCCTCATACACAACCTTTCCTTCCAAAGCAAGACCGGTGATTTCCTTCACATCATCCGGAATAATAGTCGTCTCGCCGAATGGGAATTGGAAAGTCATGGTTTCGGGCCAGAACCTTTCTTTAAAGTTGCAAACCGTCACAATATCATACGTTTTCTGCAGCGCCTCGATTCCGGACCATAACCCCGAAGCTTTTACCAAAGCTACCACATCTGGATGCTCACCCTCCAACGGCCAAAACTTTGGTTGTTAGTGCTTTAGTTTAGGGAACGCTTTATCAGGAAACTACAAATTATATAAAATTTTGGTTGTTACGATTGAATATCCATAATAAACTGAAAACAACATATATTAAGTTTGATTTATTACCTTTGGCACAGACTCTAGCAGCCCATGGTGACTCGTAACCAATCAAGACGGAACGATCTCTTGGCGAACCCCAAGGTCTCTCATTCTTCTTTTTAGGTAAAAACTCCATAGCATCAATGATGTCTCTTGCATTATCCTTTGTTGGATACTTCTTCTTGTCTCTTTCCACTGCTTTTATCAAGAGCAGCACCACTAGAACTGCCAACTTCAGTAATCGCAAGTACACCTTGATTTCCACCTTCATTTCCTCCACCTTCATTTCCTCCAGCAACAGAAGCAGCATCATTTCCTCCACCTTCATTTCCAGTAACAACAGCATCATCATTTCCTCCACCTTCATTTCCAGTAACAGCAGCATCATCATTTCCTCCACATTCATTTCCAGTAACAACAACATCATCACTTGTATTCCTTGCGTTTGCACCCAATGGTTTTCCGTGACGTGGTTGCGGAGTGGCTCACTATAAGGTGTTACTTCTACTGATCTTCTCTTCCTCTTTTCTTCTTTTCTGTTCAAAGACAAACCAGACCAAAATACAAAAGAAGATAAGTCACAACGACTGGGAAATCTAAGCAAACTCTAGCCGAAAACCAAAAAACGGCTAGGATGTGTACAAATTTCCAGAAGAAAACATAATTACGGATGTGATGTTTATCAAAAGCCAAGCCGTAAAAAAAAACCGGCTCGGATAAATAGAAAATCCCAGCCGCAACTATAATAACAGATGGGAAGTTGACTCATCGACCAAGCCGTAAAAACCATAACGACTGGAATTTTTTTTCTTTTCATTGCTTTCTCATATTACGGATAGGAGGACCTATACGCATAAAATAATCGGCTGGGAAACTATAATTTACGGTTTGGAAAAACAATTACGGACAACAAAACCTAGACGTTACCAGTACCGCTGAAACATGCATTCGAACTCAGAGACATACACGGCTAGGAAAGTCCCAGCCGTGATTCAGTCTTTACGGATGGGAATATTAAATCTCGTACGCCTCGACCAGAATCACGGCTGGGAGTTCAAAGTTTCCCATCCGTGAAAATAAAAACGGCTGGGAGTTCTCATATCTCCCAACCGTGTTACAACTAAACGGCTGGGTATTCAACTTATCCCAACCGTGATACCTATTTACGGCTGGGAATAAAAGAACTCCCAGCCGTAATCAATTTCTGAAACTGTTTTTTCAGACCTAAAATCTTCGAAACCAACTGAAAGATCGAGAAAGAGCTTAAATAAACAGTGGGTATTTCGATTGATACCTTATTGTTGTCATCTCAGGAGTCTGGGAGGCTGGTCCATCTCGTTCATTCAATTCCTTTTCATCTTCACTTACCACTTCATTAGTTGGAGTTGGTTTCTCTGCTTCAATATGAGGTTGATTCGACGAAGAATTACCTAATTTTTCCTTTGCTTTCATGCTTTTATACAATGAGTGTAATCGACGACGATTTTTTTTTTAATCGACGACTAATCGTTGATAAACGAAGAAGAATGGAAGCAGAAGAAGAAGAAGAAGAGGGGCAGAGAAGAATGTAAAGGTGGTTAGTTATTCTTTTGATTTTCAGTTTTTTTTACATTTAATAAAATTCAGTTTTTTTTTATTGATTATCAGTTAATGGAAGGGTAGAAATGTCATAAGTGAAAATGATTGGGGGTGTTTTTGAACTTTTACATAATTCCGATCTCCCCCTATACCATTTAGTCTCCACCTAGCATTTTAAGCCCCCAAAATCACACCCCTTCATAGCCCGAATAATAGAGTTCCAGAAATGTTAGACATACAGATAGCCGCCCAGCTATGATGGGTGTCGTTCCCATACTATGGGGAACCCTCTTCCCATGGCGATACTGTACGTAGTACCCCCGAATTGAAAAAGAAAATAAAAATAAGTATCGACTTGGTTAGACTAGATTTCATTATTAGTACTGTTTTCTATATTTTGCTTAGTTAGGAACAGGTTGAAGTAAATACACACTATCTGGATTTTCCTCCCTTGTTCATCCGCTAATTCATTCTCATTGACTGCAATTTCATCCTCTGGCTGTTGTTTTATTACAAATTAATATGTATCAGAAGAAAGGGGAAGAAAGTAATATTGATTAGGTTGGCACTTGGCAAATATCATCCATTGACGCACTTTTAAGGCATAATTTAAGCATAGCCCGCCTTTCCCACGTAAAGCACAACAAAGCACGTTTTCTAGCACGTCACAGCATGACAAGTCTTAATTTTCGTCACAACACGCTAAGCACGTGATTTTATGAGTTGGGCTGTGCTGGACCGACTCGTTTTACACTTCTTCCTCTCAAATCAAAACACCCCTTTTCTTGGCTACAGCAATGCTTCCTAGTTGCCTGATCTGATAGCTTTCTCGTAGAAGGTCCAATCCTTTTGAGTCTTTAAGACATCATTTTGAACTCTAAAGAAGCTCAGAGCTATTCAACTTCGACATCTCTATCAAGGATAATCCAAATCCTAGTTATTCAGCTTAATTTTCATAAAAACAACAAACTTACCGAGTCCCATATTCTTATTCTTTGTTTACTCAAGTAAGAGTTGTTTTTCCATGTTGGCAGTCCCTAATTAGCAGCACAAAATTGGTTAAAAAGACCAAAATCAACAATACTGAGTCAAAAAGACTTGTACATTTTGATACTGTTTAAATGGGCAAAAGTTAAAAAGATATTGTTCAAATGGACAAACATAAAAAAATAGTCAGGATGTAACCAGTTTCATCCTACCCATTTTCAAATATTTTTTCTTATTTTTAATTTATATCAGGATGCATCCAATTTCATCCTTGCTATTATTTAAGTTTAAGCCGCGATGAATCCAGTTTCATCTTTGCTAAAAAAAATTT
This sequence comes from Papaver somniferum, assembly GCF_003573695.1. Lineage (NCBI taxonomy): Eukaryota > Viridiplantae > Streptophyta > Magnoliopsida > Ranunculales > Papaveraceae > Papaver > Papaver somniferum. The sequence continues at coordinate 200,374,384 of NC_039364.1, read as the reverse complement.
GTCCATTTCACCCATATTAATTTTTACTCGTCCCTTTAAACCATGTTTTAAATTTTTTTGGATAAATGATCCATTTTCCGAATTAGCAATTCGGCATGCGGCAAAAATTCGGACCGGCAAAAGTGGGCGCATTAACCGGCTAGCTAAAATGCGAATTCGATCAACTGTGCGGTCAAAAATTCGTGATGCGGGGAAAATGCGCCAATTCGTTAATTCACGTATAAATCGTTTCACATGTACAAATGCGGCACTGATGGTGCATCTTTTATCGTAAACTTGTCAGTTCAGTTGTCAAAAAATTGAATTTAGTGGCGACGCAGTAGACTGCACCAGCAAGAACCTTCACTAACAGATAGAGAGATTGGATAACATTTAGCAGTCGCAATTTATTTGCATGGAAAAATTGCCTGGAGATGCATAGTGAATGAAAATTTTAACGATTTTACTTCCTGTACAAGACAACAGAATTAATGCCCCAAAAGGTTCAAATCTTGCTGGGTACAGTGTGGCCTAAAACAATGCCCTATAATCAATTAATTTTCCAGAAATGATGTATACTCGCGAGTTGAATCTTGCGGGTTGTACCGAGTGAGAGAATGAGGTGAGACTCACACTAAACCCACCCCTGTTTAACCATCGGGTTGAAAGGGGTCTCATCCCACACTATCACTCGATACAACCCACGGGATATGTAGCATTTCAGTTAATTTTCAACACAAAAGTTATAACCTTATTTTTCCAAATTTGTACAAAAAAACAAAAGCATTTTGTTGAACAACGTCCGGTTATACGGTTCTATTACGGTCCATTTGCGGTCCCATAGTCACCCATTTATTCTATTAAAGATGAAGAGATAGACGTTAATAAAATCCTCATGAGGTTTGGTTCACCCATCGCGTCTCTTTTTGTTAGGCACCCAAAAATGAAGCAAGATAGGATTTTCTTTCTCTCTCTTCTCTCTCTCACTTCTTCTTCTTTAACAAAACCATCGAGAACAATCCCCTTTTAGTCCGGATCTGAGTAGATTTTTTCACTATTTTTTGTTTCCAGGTTAGTCAGTAATTTTAGTTTAGTTTTTATTATATTTTCTACTTATCTACACCATTATGGTGATTTTATCTACTTTTTTGAGGTTTATCTTCGCTTTAATGACGGTTCTTGGTTATTGGGTTGGGTTCTAAGATCGATAGTGATGCTCTCCAACGACGACATCTTCATCTTCATCGGTGATTTCTTTGACGACGAAAGTTTCATCACTAGTTACGAGAGATTTGAGCATATCACTCCTATTTTGGGAGCATATCTTTCTAAAGAAGAAGAACAAACTAAATAGTTGGGATTTACTTCCGAGAAAAACCATTCTTCCTCCGACTTGATCGGATCTTATTCATACTTGTATTTGTCTTACTCCGGTAATCATTCTCTTTCTCTTGTCGGATTTCTCGGTGTTGTACTTTTACGATATGTTCTTGTTATTTTGTATTTTCTTATTTTCGATCGGATTTCCATTAATGAAAAGGTTCCTTGTTTATCAAAAAAAAAAAAAAAAGACTTGTTAGGCACCAAAAGCGAGAGCCAAAAGCCAAAGTCCTTGTAGTGCTTTAAAAATAAGCATTTTTAGGGGCCAACAATAAGACAAAATAGGGTCACCCAAACGTAAATTGAAGCTAGCCCTTATCTCGTGTATTTCGTAATGATAAAATTGCCCTTCCACAATCGGTAGTTTAACTACAATTGGTAGTAAAGTTTGTTACTTTAACCTCCGAGTATTCAATTTTCAAATTTTGGTACTACCATAATCGGTAGTAAATTTAACTTTCGAATGTATATTGGCTCCAAAATGAGATTTTGCCAAAATCCTAAAATTTTCGAACTTTGGTACTACCATAATCGGTAGTAAAGTGTGTTACTTTAACCTGTGAATATATTCAATTTTCGAATTTTAGCACTACCATAATCGGTAGTAAATTTAACTTCTGAATGTATATTGGCCCCAAAATGAGATTTTGCTAAAATCCTAAAATTTTCGAACTTTGGTACTACCATAATCGGTAGTAAAATGTGTTACTTTAACCTCTGAATATACTCAATTTTCGAATATTACCACTACCATAATTGGTAGTAAATTTAACTTCCGAATGGATATTGGCCCCAAAATGTGATTTTGCCAAAATCCTAAAATTTTTGAACTTTGGTACTACCATAATCGGTAGTAAAGTGTGTTAATTTAACCTCCCAATATATTCAATTTTTGAATATTAATACTACCATAATCCGTAGTAAATTTAACTTCCGAATGTATATTGGCTCCAATATGTGATTTTGCCAAAATCCTAACATTTTCGAACTTTGGTACTACCATAATCGGTAGTAAAATGTTTTACTTTAACCTCAGAATATACAAAATTTTCGAATTTTAGTACTACCATAATCGGAAGTAAATTGTGTTAATAAGTGATGGTTATTATCTACCGATTGTGTTCATGACCTCAAATTCAAATTTTCAAAACTTAATAAAATTTCGAAATTTTCTACTTTCACAATCGGTAGTTAATGGTGTTCATTATCTACCGATTGTGCGTAATTTTTAGTACAGAGAAATTTAATTTTTAGAATCAAGAATAATCGGTAGATAACGATCAATTTACCTACCGATTATGGTTGATGTTCTTAAGAAACGAAAAACATCAACCATAATCGGTAGGTAAAGTAGATTATTATCTATTGATTATGTTTCTGCTAGTGTAAATCCAAGAACATCAACCATAATCGGTAGGTAAAATAGATAGTTATCTACCGATTATGTTTCTGCTACTGTAAATCCAAGAATATTTTAGGATCAAATTGTTGATTTCAAGTAATCAAATCCTAATTTTGAATCACAACTACTATCATCTATTCGTTTTGTTTGTTGAACTCCTTTTTTTTTTTTTTTGATGTTCTAAGTTTCAACTTTAAGGTTAATGAATTTTGGGTTTTAATTTTAAACAATCAATCATAACATTGGTTTGATCGACGATCTTTGTTTTCAATCAAAATTAAAATGATGAAAAAAATTCAATGGGTAGAAAAGAGAAGAAGAAGAGGAATGATATGATTATGAAAATAAAGGATATAGGTTTAGATTTAGTAAAAAGGTGAAGGACAATATAGATAATTTTCTATTTTTAAGACACCCCTTAACCTCCTTCAATGGATGGGAATAAAAAGATGGCCCCTAATTCCTTTTGAGTGGCCCCTAAAGACGCAAGGCTTTAAAAGTGGATATACACATCATACACCAACATTGCTAATAGGGGATGCCTATATACTCGGGGGTGTATAAAAATACATATAAGACAAAAAATCAGTTACCTTTGGATCGGTACACCCCCAAGCTATATGATATCCACATTAGCAACCTTATCATACACACCTGGATAATATATATGGATGGTCAAATAATTGGGGGATATTTCGTATAGTTTGGAGGCATGATGAAATGACCGATTAATTGAGGTATAGGGGAAATGATTAGGGGATATTCTACTGTTCATGAATGTATAGTTTTGCAATGCCGGCAATTAAAATCGACATGATTTTTTCATGCCGGCATGAATAGTAAAATATCCCAAATTATTTTCAGTACACCCCAATTAATCCTTCATGAAATAGGGACGAGAATTAAGATATTTGGAAAGTTTTGCCGCTTGTAATTTGATGGATTAATCGAAAGACTGGAAACTTTTGACTGGAAGTTCAAGACTAGGGAAGAAATCATTCATTGCATTAAGGCCTCCACTACCTTGTATTTAGATACTTTTTTTAAAACGTTTCAACTAAGCATGGTGTTTCCGGTCGAAATACTTGTGCTAGACATTTTTTTTATGTTAACAATACTGTAGTTTTCATTGAATATATTGACCATTTTTATTTTATTTTTGCATCTCGAGTCATATGATTTGAAAAATCGAATTAAACATTAAAAATAAAATTTAGAATCTTGTTTTACAAATATTGACTGCTTGAAATCTGATACGAGAGCACAAATCCAATTAAAATTTACTTAGTTCTCTGCACCGAACGTTATAATCTATAATAGCATTAAAGTTTTCCTTTGGAATGGGTGGAAAAACACGTTGAAGCCATAGTGGGAGGTTCGTTACTTAGTCACCGTCGCAGATCACAACCATGGTCATCACTAGGAAGGAAGCCAATTTTAGCAATCCAAACAACAAGCATCTCAGATACCCATATTCCTAAAAATTCACTGTTCAATGTTAAAAATCTTGCTTAGAACCAGGAAAAACTTCGGAAGATTCAGAAAAACCTCGCAAAAACTCAGATAGTCATACTAGATCTAAAAGCTCTAGAAGAATGATCAGTTATGCTAGACCAACGCGTCCAGAGCAAGCACGAGGTTATCAGGGTGTATCAACCGATGAAAGTCTTGGTGCAATTAATTTATTGTTCTACTGAGCTCACATTCTCATGTATCCGTTCACGACTGACTTCATAATCCAGTCTCATGAGGGTGACTCGAGCGCGAGCCTGAGCATCATGAGGGAGATTCAAACGCCGACCATAGTTAAGATGATAAAAATTGTGTCTGAAATAGACGCAAACAGAAAATGAGCAATCTCCCTCCCGATTTCACCATCCTCGGAGATTTGGAGGGGATCTTGAGGTCTCGCAATATAGAATATGTTGCAGATCTACTCTGCCGATAAAAACCACTTTACCTAATTTGACTATAATGTATCTCTCCTCCCAGAGAAACCCAGGCACTAGATTGTCACGAACAAAACGTGATAGACCACATCCGATAGAAATATAAATCAACGACATGCTTAGTGCTTACCAAGCTCTAATTTTTAAAGAGATACTCGAGATACCTTAGTCATTCATGGAGACAAGCCCATGATAGGCGCTTCAGTATCCAAACGTCCATCTTACACCAATATAGGTTTGTAACTCTATCATATGAACTGTGTAAGACCCGCACTTTTTGCATGACGCATGCTCAAAGATACGTCATTTCAATGAGATGAAGCTTCATCTCAAGCTTGTGTTGCGCGTTTTGGAAAGTTTGGCTCATAACTGAAATTGCACTATCACGGTGCATTGGGGCTGACATAGAGATATTGCATCTTAATGGTGCAATATACAAGTTGGCCAACGGGCCAAAACTGGATAATGTACCGCTTACTCGAAATTCGTTGTCATAAAAGCGGGTGAACTTCGCATATGGTAAATTGCTTCCTCATTATAAATGCCAAAAAGACATATACAGGGAGGGGTGTTGGTTAAAAGTGCATTAGGCGGAGATGCATCCTTAAGCTTTAAAGCTAAGCCGGTAAAGTATATTTGATAGGAAGGCACCATTATGCATTCCCTTGTGCATATACTTTGAAAGTCCCTTTGACCTATATGAGACTATGTTTTGCTTGGTTTTGGCCTTGCAACACGAGTTGGCTTTAGTTGGTAGTCCTGACATTGATGAACTACGATCAGGGCTTGATTCCTTAGAGTCTTGGAGGAGGGATGTAAGAAGCCACAATAAGTTACAACATTAGTGGTCCAACACCTTGTCGCTCATATCATATAATTGCGAGGTGATGGAAATATTATGTTAACTCACATCATCAATATTTGAAAAGTAAAATAGGAGATGATTATTTCATAATTGATGAGGTAACTTGCAGTCTATTCCTTGGATGCTCATACTTCCTACCAAGCCATTGATGTATGCATGTACCAATTATGGGTTGGTCATGGAAAGATAAGGAAGCTAACCGGTATGCAAGTTAGGCGAGATTGCGCAAGGCACTTGAATTACAAGGATAATCAAGGTAAGTACATCATGAGCCTGGATAATGCACCCTTGGTATAAGCGAAAAAAGTGCATGCATTCAGCTCAACGTCGATTCAAAGTAAGGAAGCGAAAATTTCTTACAATGTCCTTATGCCTGGACAGGATGCGAAAGCCAGCGATATATACAAAAATGCATCAACATTAGTCTTTATGTCCTTGCACCCTTTGCAAAACAATGGTAAGTTAGAATAGTTTGAAGTTATGTTTAAGGAGTCTTGCTTAGCGGGGTGAATCGATATGCATTTATTTGTTGGGAAGTGGAGCTTTACCTCACCGTTTCTTAGCATCGGGGAGTTTAGTCCTACGTGCCTTAGAGCCTTAAGCATGAGTTCCGGTCCATCTGTAACATCCTAAATTTTGAGCCCAGATTCTTCCACGAGTCCAACACCCAAAAATCCGAGACGATGTGTCAATTTCATAATTGAATCCCGACACAAGCTCATAAAATAATTTATTTGGACAAAATTATTTATATTTATATTAACTATTCTATCGTAGAGGAATATTACAAATTATTAGAAAAATCTGATTAGATTACCATCAAATATCAATAATTCCTGAAGAATAAAATTTTCGACACTATATATGCCACGAAACCGAAACAGATTAAGATGTACTATTATAATTTTACGGTCTTCACACGATCTCCAAAATTTATGAATTATACGTATAAAATCCTTACTAAACATATTATTAAATTTGTCAATTATACATAATTTTTAAATGTTGTTAAATATGTAATTAACCAGCACTGGACAAAATTAAAATTATGACGGTCTATTTTATAAAAATTATATCAAATCGCATACAACTTGGAATTAGATGAGATTCATCATGTTAAAAGAAAAAGAGTAAATGTAAAACTGTATAGAAGACACTAAAATATAAGATAAAAAGGACTACACTTAAAAAAAAAATATAGGATATCAATGACATATGTTTCTATGAATTGAATACCGGTATAAAAAATTATGTTTAAAATATGGCGCTCAATTATGTAACCCAAAAATACTAACGATACCCCTTTAGTTAGTATGAGATACCCCTTAATTTCTAAAAGTTTGCTATATATTACCATAAATAAAACCAAAAATGAAGAAGAAAACCATGAAAAAGATTCGTAGTAGAAATTAGAGATCCATGAAAGAAAACCAAAGTCTGGTAAGGCATTGTTGATTCAACTCAAAATGATGCTAAAGGTTACGTTACTAATATTCGTAATCTAAAGGGTCCTAAAGCTAAAACCAAATTCTAATCCTCACTGATTAATCCAATCAAATAATTTATCATCAACAAGCTTCAACTTTTACAATAATCAATAATAACATTAGGAAATCAAAATCAATGTCAATTTAACAATGTTCAAATATCCACTAGTGCTAGTTTTAGTAGTATTGTTAAATCATTTAGTGGTCTAAGATTTTCTTGTTCATCCTTGATTCATCATGCACCATCTCATCAACATAAAAGACAGCGGCCTCATCGGCACACAACACATGTTCTTGATCAAGATTGCCATGATTGTGATTGTTCTTCTAGGATTAATTAATTACCTTTGATCTTAACCTCTTAGAATTGATCTGATCACCTATTTTATTATATAAAATTACATCTAATCATTAAAAGTATGAGGATGGGATGATAAGATGATATATAATTGTATTCAAATTTATCAGTTTTTCGTCTTTCTATTTTTGTTTGTTTTTCTTCGGGAAAATAAAAATTTAGCAGACCTGATAGGGTAGCCACTAGATAGATAAATTTTGAGGTTATGTAGATAAAGGGGTACTATTAGTGTTTCTAGGATTATATACAAGAACACCCTTAAAATACATATGCAACTCATAAAATTCTGTATTTACAACAATCGTTCTTGAAGATGTTTTACATTTATTACAAAATTTATCATATCAAAACCTATTAAGAATTAAAATTATTAACAGTCCATACAAGATTTTACAGCTTCAAAACTATGACTTATTACATCTTTGAAAAAAAGAATTAAATATACACTATCGATTAAGCATAAAAAAAATAACTCTCTAGTTTCACCACGATCAACTCCTTGATACGAATCAAAATCTGGAACTTTTGTCACAATACGACTTGATTTTTGACACTCAATAGACAATGAAGCTAGCAACTGATGTGTGTCGTGAGTGCAACAAATTAATCAAGATAATTCCCACTAATTAATTGGTAATATCGCGGCAGTAAGAATCATTCCCACAGAGAGATGTGTAATTGATAGGTTATTTGAATCAACAAAATTAAAGTAAAAGACAAAGGGGGTTGGTTGAATTAAAGTAAATAAAAAGAATAGAAAATAAAAAAAAAGATGATTAAGAAATCCTTCGCCGTTACTAAACGTTAATTGAATCAGTATACTTATCTATCCTCCATCTAAATCATTCATCACCAACCGTAGGATAATAGGTACACTTAGCTATCCCAAAAATTCCTTGTATCATCGGATAACAGGTACGCTTAGTCACCGGATTATATCCAATTGAGTCACCTTGAGGTACGCTTACAAGGTGTAACTCAATCTAACGTTTTAAGTTTTGTGAATTGGAATTGATCCCAGCAGTTAAACTCAGTACGCTCGGTTCACATACTAGTGTTGTCTTCAAACACGAATAATCCACAGAATCCCCTGCAAGGTCTCATGTTTTGTATTGGTATTGTCTTCACTTACTTACTTCTGATTGACAATTACGGATCGCTCAATTGTCTACTAGAAATAGAATGATCAATAGACTAATCTAGTTGCGCACCCAATCAGTCTAAGAACCAATCATAAACCTTAGATATTGAAAAGACAATCGATAATTATTAAAACTTAAAACAAACTTGTATTAAAAAATCAAACTTCATGTCTAGAACGTTGAACTCATCCTTAATCAAAGAAGGTTTAGTTACACATAATTACAAGAAGAACGGGTTTCCCCTAATAGGGTAAACCTTAGGTTTAAATGTGTGATTGTAGTATGAGAAATATAATTGTGTTTCCAAGGTGTCTAGATATCTTCTTAGTGTCTTGAGGGTATTCTATATAGTGCTCACATGGTCTAGGGTTTGGAATCCTTCCAGGACCACGTTTTCCTTGATTTAGAAGCTCAAACTCGTGTTAAACACCCTAGTTACGGTTGGCTTCAACACCGTCGTCAATATGACAAGATTTTCGTCTCAAAATACCCAGAGTTACGGTTGGGTCCGAGTCTCTTGGACCTGGCCCTAATTATTCCTGTACACTTTTTGTTCTTCGCCATTTCGGTCATAACTTCTTCATCCGACGTCCGATTGACCTCTTTCTTTTAGGGTTGCATTCGTATTGTCTTCCTAAACAATATGGTAATGCCCAAATCTTTATATCTCTTCACTTTAATTTACGGTTAGGTTGGACCTAGCAGTAACTCCTTATGCAAATTGTAATGGAAATTCATCTTTTTTATGGTTAGATTTGGGGATGTTTTTCTCAACCGTAAATGTTTATGAAACTTGTACCCAAGAGTTTTCTTTACACCTTACAACTTCTTATTTTCATTCCATAATGAACTATTTTCCTCTTCTTAGCTCATTTTAACACCATTTCCATTGATTTCGAATGATTCACCTAAAAAAACAAATAAAATAGAGTAATACAAGGATAATATGCAAGAATCACAACAACTATTAGTATGGATTTGAAACTCTAATCATGTAAATTAAGTACCTATCAGCAACAAAAACATTTTCCAACTCTTTTAATAAAATAATCATGATTTTAACCACATACGCATAGTTCACATCATGTCATCTATATTACAACAAATTTATTAAAATATAATCAAAAATTATTTTCAGCGCTCGTCCAGAGAGCATACATGGGTTTAGAGAAACAAAACCCATTCCCAAGCATATCTCATATCCCGTCAAAGAGTTCCTTCGGGATTACTGTCTATAAACCACAACCCAATAATCATATATATATATATATATATATATATATATATATATATATATATATATATATATTATCGTGCACACCAAAATCATGAATCAATAATATAGATGAATTTTAAGAGTTGGTGGTTTTCCCATCTCAACCGATACGAGAAGATTATTCAATTAACCACATAACAATTATCCAAGCTCTACGAACAACGAAATAAAGTCTTCTAATTATCTCAAGCTTATCCACTATCCCAATCCACAAAGGAAATTTTTATTTATTTTTCTTTCCGATGAAAAAAATGCATATATTTCTCTATCAGGGAATACGTCGTGGGAGAAGAAGAGCAAACAAATTTACTTGATATATAAATAACTTAAACCTAAGAAATGTTTGTTTATTATTTACGATCCTTTATTATTTTAGTTGACTAAAACTTTAGATACCACTAGGTAATTGCGACGTGTCGTGTCATTAATCATTAATCAAAATGTTTGTTTCACTTATCTTTTCTTCCACACGAAAACAACAAGTTCTCATGCACTTACTTAATACTCAGGTAATGAGAACTATCTTCGATAGTAAAACATAGACACTTATTTTATTTCCCAGCATACATATCTCCTTCAACTTCCACCAAGCAAGGGCTGGGATGAATTTTTTCACAGACACTTGTTCCTCCATTGATATCAATCAAATAATACGTTTAAGTAAACATATTATATTAATGTACATTACTACTAGTTTAGTAGTGAAAATATTTCTTAAATGTTAAAAATACAATAAATAAAAAAACAAAAGAAATTAATTGTATAGTTTATAATAGCATGTTAATATATTGAACGCAAAAATTAGTATTAAAAGGTCGATGGAAATAATTACCCTTGTAAGCTTATGGAATAGAAAATAATAAATATTACATCTATATAACGTATTAGTAAATTTTGTTTAAATATTCACTCTATTTTAAATAGATAGGTTTATTTGAAGTGTGAGTATATATAATGAAACACGAATAATTATTGAAATATTAATTTATTAACTTCTTGTAAATTATTTGATTTACACTCTTCTTAACTCTCTCCTATTATAAAATCGAATAACGTAACTATATTTTCTTAATGCATTTATTATGTGTATTGGTGAAAATATTTCCCGAGTGTTAAAAACACAATATACTTATAAACGAGAAATGATTCATGTACAGTAGCGTATAGCTATTAACATTGAAAACACATTGAACGTTAAAAGGGTATTAAAAGGCTGATGAAAAGAACTGCCTCATGAGTTTAGGGACTAGAAAACAATTAACATTATACCTATATCTTGAATTTGTCAAAAATATTTCTATTAATATTCTTTATTTCAAAAAGATTAGCTTGTTTCATGTGTGAGTTTATAATGAAATACAAAATATTAAAGTATGCCTATTTTAATTTTCAATTATTTTTTAAAACTCTTCTTAACAAAAAATTTCATAGATGTTCTTCTACGATGACCATATCGTAAATTATTCTGGTTAAATACTAGATATTACCTCAATATTCACCTAGCAACTGAGAGAAAGAATCCCAAGTTCTACTCACAAACACCACTACAAAAAATATAACATGTTCGTTCTCAAAAAATGACAATTACAAAAATTGAGAAATCATAAACATAAACAAAGAATAATAGCGGTGAAATAAGAAAAAATCCTTGCCTATAGCAACACAAATACGTATTGCTTGTCTTGCTCAACCTGAGTTTTCTCCTGCATAAAAAAAAAACAATTTCTTTTTTGTGGATACCATATTTGTGCACCATTAACTGACCAACAACATCAACAGACAATTCTTCGTTATTTATTTATATTATATAGAAAATATTGATATATTTTCAGATGTAGAAATTGGATGTGAAATCCACTGGCTAATTCCCTTAATTTCAGCATGTTAACTTTGAAATTTTCAGTTCTCTGCTTTTCCTTTTGAGTTGAAGATTCTTTAATTCTGAGGTTCTCCTCCTTATCCATATCATTGGTTACTTGGACCAGTTGCTTGTAACATACAGGATGAAGAGGGGAATGAAAAGAACAAAAAGGCGAAGAAGGATATGGTGAAGGAAAAGGAGGAGGAGGTTTAGAAGAACATAATGATAAGAAGAGAGAAGGATAGTAGGAGGATTTTCGCAAAAGAAGTGTTGCGGTAAACAACATCATTCTTAGAAGAAGCTTTATCTTTTCCAATTTTATTATTACGAAGTTTTTATTGAAACCCTCCACTTTATTAGTAACCTTCATCCAAACTTTCATATTATTTTTTGATATACATAAACTTCTTATGATATGAAATAATAATCCCTCCTTCATTTAAGAATGAAATTCATGAATCTTCACCTCTAGAGGGTATGAACACATGAAGTCTCTCAATAAAGGTATCATCATTTTTATCACCATCAACTTCAATCAATTTTCCTGGAAAAGTGTACGGTATTCCTCTATTATCTTTCTAGTTTTTCCCATCTGAGATAAAATTCAGTAGAGAATGAAGTCGGAAAAGAAAAGTGTGATGTAAAGGGCGTAAGAAGTGCGCTTTGGTCATGTTTTAACAGAAAGCATTAATTCAACTAAAATAACAACAACAAAAAAATATGAATCATAAAACCAATAAAATATCCCAAAATCTTCTACCTAAAAATAAACTTAAAAATATGTTTTGAAGTTTTCTCTTTATCACATTGTTATCTCCATCAATTACAACATCCATGGCTAATGAAAATAAAAAATATCGCTAGTTGTGATAATTGCAGTTATTACCGTTGATACTCTGTTCTGATGATCCAAACTATCACAATTCACATCCATTAACTGGAAAAATAAGTATCAGGAATAAATGTGAAACGTCTAGTTTCACAAAGTTAGCGGTGATAATCGCAATTTCACCATCATAAAAAGACTGTGAAAATTCCAAATTTCACAATTTTACAGTGTTAATAGTGATTTTTAATTTACGCATACTGGTGTCTAGAGTGAAAATAACAATTATCAATAGATGGGATAATTACAACTATAACCGATATGCTGACGACACAAATCTAGAAGAAAAATAAATAAATTAGGATCAGTAATGATTTCCCATGGTTACCTCCCTTCTACTTTACAAATCACGATAAAGATTTGTCTACATTAACCATTATGGAGTTCATCAAGAATACATACTCAAGATAAGAAAAAATTTGTACCTAAGCACAGTAAGAAACGTAAATCGATGAAATCAAAATTATTTTATGATGAAAATTAAGAACGTTAATTAGCAACGGTGGGGTTGTAGTGTTACACGGTTGGAATGTAGAGATAATAAAGATAATTGAAAAGGCGAAGGTATAACAACCATACCCAATAATTCGTTCGGAAACCTATATGGACTAACTTCAATATAATTCCAAGAGCACCAACTTAAAAAGCGAGCTCAATCAAGAAATAAACCAAAGAGTTATATCTCAATTTCTCAATACAATCTGCAATCGAACAGATAGAAATCTGTGAGCCCGATTGATATGAGAAATAATTTGGATGGTACCATACTTTTATTGAGAAAGGAGATAACATTTTTGGCTTAACTTATAAAAGAAATTTTTTTTTGTAGCTTCTTGCTTTGACCCAATTTGCAGGTTCAAGTAAGGCTAGGCACTCAGCTTCCTCAGAGTTCACGGCTTGCCCTGCAACTGTGTTGCATCCTTTGCATTCACCTGCTTAGTCGAAAATCACAATACCAACACCATTTTATTAGTATCTTTATCATAAGAATCATCGCAGCAAAAAATGTAACAGTCCTATGGAAGATCATCATTAGAGGGTATCGCATGCACATGACTATCAGAAGAATGATCATTAGTACTTGACTATAGACGAATGATCATTAGTACTGAAAAAGCGGGGGTATAACAACCACATCCAATGTTTTGTTCGACAATCTATATGGACTAACTCCAATATAATTCCAAGAGAATCAACTAGACAGTCAGACTCAATCAAGGAAAAACATCCAAGAGTTATATCTCAATTTTTCAATACAATCTGCAATCGAACAAATAGAAATATGTGAGCCCAATTGATATGAGAAATAACTTAAACGGTATCAAAAAACAATATTCAACTGTCAATCAAAATCAATCAACAACCAAAGGTCGGATTTATCAATTGATTGAACTACACACTACCTGTGATATTTCAATTATATAAACAAATATAATGCTGAAAAGAAATAACACAGACACCAGAAGTTTTGTTAACGAGGAAACCGCAAATGCAGAAAAACTCCGGGACCTAGTCCAGATTTGAACACCACACTGTATTAAGCTGCTACAGACACTAGCCTACTACAAGTTATTCAGACTGGAATGTAGTTGAGCCTTAACCAAGTCTCACACCGATTAAGGTACAGTCGCGTTCCTTACGCCTATGAATCCCAGCATGACTCTACGCACTTGATTCCCTTAGCTGATCTCACCCACAACTAAGAGTTGCTACTACCCAAGTCGAAGACTTGACAAACAAATTTGTCTCCCACAGAAAATTAAATTTTTATAGATAAATCTGTTTCCCACATAAATACCTACGAAGTTTTTTGTTCCGTCTTTTGATAAATCAAGGTGAACAGGAACCAATTGATAATCCGGTCTTATACTTCCGAAGAATATCCTTGAAATATCAATCACCTCACAATAACTTAACTATATGGTAGTAGAAGAAGTTATTGTGGAATCACAAAGAATGAGACGAAGCGCTTTGTAATTAATTTTTATATCTTACCTATCAGAGATAAATCTCGAACAAATCTTAGAGAAGATAAAACTCAATACGATAGAACAACTATGATCAGTTCACGCAACTACAGAGAAAATAGTTGGGTCTGGCTTCACGAATCCCAAATGAAGTCTTCAAGTCGTTAACCTATAAGTGTTCTGGAAAAACCTAGGTTAAAGGAAAATCGACTCTAGTCGCAACTACGACACAGAAAAATGACGAGATTAGGTTTCCAAGTTGCTAGATTTCTCCCTTATATAGTCTTTCAAATCAGGGTTTGCTTTCAATCAAACCTAAAACAACTTAGTAACAAAGCATTCAATATTTACCGTTAGATGAAAACCTGATTTAAGATTCAAGCTAAGTCTTCTTAAAACCAAAGCAATATCTTTCCACCGTAAGATGGTCTTCGCTTGTTACACACAAATGAAATATGCTTTCATTTAGATATGGATAACCATACCTAAACATGTATATTGATTTGGATTAATAATAGTTTACAAAAGTTAGCCATATGAACACTTTTGTCTTAACCACATTCATCTAACACTTCTAGATCAATTATGAGGATCAATAAACCATGAAAGATAATCAAATGAATCTAATTGTATTTCAAATAAATTTGTTAAATTGTTCACTATTTCACAGAAATATATATGAACCAATAGAATCAACATCGGATTGATCATGAGAATCAATTCATGACCATTAAGCCACATTTTGCAAAGATTGCATTCCTTAATTCATAAATGTGTTTGTTCATGAGTATGAAACCATACTTAACCGATTTTAGAACCTTAACCACTAAGTTTGAAAATGGGTATGCAAACTATAGCTTCCAGACTTTGGTCTTGTCCAGCAGTTTGCAAACCAGTATGCATACTGTTGTCCCGGACCTTAACTCAGGTAGAACCGTTCGCATACTGGTATGCAAACCTGGTTACCAGACTTTAACAATTAAAACCGTTCGCATACTGGTATGCAAAAAAGGTTTCCGAACCTGAATCATCCACAACAGTTTGCATACTGGTATTATACTGTGTTGTATTTAGACAAGGATTAATTGTTCCAAACTCCCATTTCAATCATTGAAACATCCTTAGAAGACGACAATAGCTTTCTCACACAAACTATTAGCTTATAAGTAATTTCCAAGTGGTCGAATGATCCATACGAAAATTTCTGAGTCGACACCAAATGATTATCTCACACAAATCATGTAATATGTTTCAAGGAGATTTTCACATGATCTTCTTTTGAATTATTATTTAGTTTACAACAAATAAATTGTTTCCAACTAAACTCGTCAAGAATATGATGAACGTAGCTAAAGCAAAAAGCTTCCAACACATATTTTGAGAAATAGATAACCGGGTTAAACTCAGCTCGAAATATCAAATGTATATAATATAAAAGTCTATATATCTATACAACTTAGTCTCATTAGAAGATAGAATATAATAGACTTTTGAGTGATAGATAAGTTTTAGTCTCCACATATCTTTTTTGATGAAGTTCCTCCAAGTTCTGCTCAGTAGATCTTCGTCTTAAATCAATGAACGTCGTGAAGTCTAAAGCTCAACTGCACATTCTATCCTAATCCGAGACATAACTATGAGTAGACTAGAAATAAAGACTTATAGTTTTAATAAACTAAACTTGACAAACAAGCTTGAGATAGCAACACTTCCGAATTCGACCGAGCAATGCTCTAATAAGACCGACCGTTAAAATTTCTACTAACAAACTCAGTTTTAACAAAACTAAAATCTCTTAGAATAAAAAGACAATCTTCTAAAATGGAGTTATTCAACGAGCTAATCTGGTCCATACTTTTATTGAGAAAGGAGATAACATTTTTGGTGTCACTTCTAAAGAAAATTTTGTTGTAGCCTCTTGTTTTGACCCGATTTGCATCTTCAAGTAAGGCTAGGCATTCAGCTTCTTCAGAGTTCACGACTTGCCCTGCAACTGTGTTGCATCCTTTGCATTCACCTGCTTGGTCGAAAATCACAATACTAACACCAGTTTATTAGTATCTTTATCATAAGAAGCATGGAAATAAACAATATAGCAGTCCTATGGAAGATCATCATTAGAGGGTATTGCATGTACATGGCAATCAGAAGAACGATCATTAGTACTTGACTATCAGAAGAATGATCATTAATACTGAAAAAGCGGGGGTCTAACAACTACACCCGATATTTCGTTCGACAATATGTATGGAATAACTCCAGTATAATTCCAAGAGAATCAACTAGACAGTCAGACTCAATCAAGGAAAAACATCCAAGAGTTATATCTCAATTTCTCAATACAATCTGCAAATCGAACAGATAGAAATATGTGAGCCCGATTGATATGACAAATAACTTGAACGGTATCAATGTTCAAGTGTCAATCAATTTCAATCAACAACCAAAGGTCGGATTTACCCATTGATTGAACTACGCACAACCTGTGATATTTCAATTATATAAAAAAATATAATGCGGAAAAGAAATAACGCAGACACCAGAAGTTTTTTTAACGAGAAAATGCTGGAAACACCCCAGGATCTAGTCCAGATTTGAACACCACACTGTATTAAGCCGCTACAGGCACTAGCCTACTACAAGTTAACTTCGAACTGGAAATAGTTGAGCCCTAACCAAGTCTCACAACGATTAAGGTACTGAAAAGGCGAGGGTACCCAAATATACTTCAAGCTAAAACTTTTCCTACCTATAAGTCCTTTCTCCGAAAGTGATTGTCTATGGATAGAGTCGAGACAATACAACTAATCGGTTCACACTTCGCGTGATCGTCTATGGATACGAGATCGAGACAATACAACAACAAAGTATGTTACTTGATAAAAAAGGTTCGTACTTAACCAAACACAATAGGATTCACTTATAAAGTAAATAGGAATTAACGTTTGTGTAATTTACTTTAATTAAAATAAAACAATTATAATGCGGAAATATAAAGTAAATGACACATCAATATTTTGTTAACGAGGAAACCGCAAATGCAGAAAAACCCTGGGACCTTGTCCAGAATTGAATACTCTCAAGATTAAGTCGCTACATAAAACTACACCTAACTTCGTGTAGTTGAGACCAAGCAACTAAACCTATAGTTCACCTAGTTCCGTCTGTATTCCCACGCCTCTAACTTATAAATAAGTCACGTACTTGGAACAATTCCTTTGGTTCGTATTCCAAACATTAAAGGAACAACAAATCTGTTTGGTATCAACTCTCTTCAACCAAGTGATATGAGTCGGACAAAGGCTCTTCCGTTTATCTTAACATAAACTCCTTCGTCAGGTCCTTAGATCTATCTTATGTTAAATTACCGAAGTAATCGTTTAAGATGAAGCCAATAATACTATTAATCCAACGAATTGTGTTGATGCCGATCTACTCAATTAATCAATTCAATCTATCACAAAGATAAACCGATTATTAATTGGATCCCCTTTTACCGAAACAAGTATTGTGCACACCAAAGATTATAAACCCAAGTCAGATCTTCAATATCTTCTTTGTCTTAAAATCTTCTTCAATCTTCAATAAAAACCTGCACACAATCACTTGAATCTATTGTGATCAATCACGCACAGAACGGAGTCTGTTAAAAATGGATTATCACAAGATCATCTTTAGAACTAACAACAGTCTAAATATCCCTGTCGAAACCCTGAACTAGTTTGAGTGAATCTTATATCAGAAGAAAAGATTCTCAAGCATAAACAAACTAGGTGCAATCAGATTTCAACCACCGTTAGTCAATCAAATCAATCAAAAACAAAAGATAAACCGCAATTATCTAGTTTCCCACCAACCGTACACGCTAGAGCTTCTTAATCCCAAAGAAGACTTTAAACTGAGCGGCCGTAAGAGATTTCACCTAATTAGGTTACTCTCCTCTCTGAATAAGCGGCTACACCAGTAACAACAACAAAAGAGGAAGTCTGTTGTTACGAAGGATTGGTTTTCTAGAAAGGCAAACTTCAAGTATTTATAGACAAGGAAGTTTGGACACCAAGGAATTTCCAAAATCGAAAATGTTCTCAAAATATTTATTAAAGCACAAATTCGGTTTCCAAAATTCCTGGAAATGCACTGTCCAAAAATAATGATCGAAATTTCTCGGAAAATCTAATTAGTAAATGCACATTACTAATTCTTATATTTCCCTACAAAATGAAATTAATAACCTTAGTTAAAAAATTCTTAACTTACTTACGTTTCGATCCTGAGATTCTCTTCCCTTAGCTATTAAGGAATAACTTTGAACAATTAAAGAAATAAACATACATAGCACGTGTTCAAAGTATGTCAACATCCTTACTTTGTAAGTTCTCTTTCACACTTACAACCTTGAAACCGATTTTCCACACTTCCAAACAAGTTTAGAATTGGTTCATATGACTTTCAAGAACTATGTGATTGATCAAACAAACATTCAATCACAATCATGGGTTTAACGGTTCTACCAAAACAAGTTTCGGTTCTACCTTCCATGTGAGTACTGTGCATAGTCACACTAGCTTTCCAAAATTCGGTTGACTAGGTACTAGGATCGGTTCCCCACATATATATGGTATCTAACTTATATGTGTTGCACATGTCCATAGGGTCGGTTCCCCTTTGCCTAAAAACGTGTTGCACATGTCCATAGGATCGGTTCCCCTTTCTGCTATAAACCTTGTTGCACCCTATACAAGGATCGGTTCCCTTTGTGATGTACTGCACCTCTTAATAGGATCGGTTCCCCTTTCCCATATTTGGTCAGACATAAAATCACAAACCCGATCATACCATCTCAGGTGATTACTTAAGATCGGTTTCACTAATAAAAGTCATACCAATACAAAAGTCAGGCCTTTGTGAATAGTTCTACCAAGAACACAATCAAGTTATGGGCGTCTATACTCAATCACACATATTGGTTGTTCATAAGATATGCAATGAATAACAAGACCAATGACACCTGGAAATTTCCTTTTCGGTTCACAAACAAGTTTATGAACTTACTTTCTTAGAACACATGTAAAACATTGTTCCCTAGGATGAAATCCTCACCTCATACCCATACATAATCACAATAGCATTCAAATGATTATGGCGATGTCTTATCTACAAAGTTTAATGGTTAAGCAATAAACCTCGTATTGTATTCCTTAATACTATGTATATCTAGAGTTCATATGCTTCGCAGTTTTGTTTTCAATATGCACGACTTGAAAGATACGTTAGGTAATGAAACCGTTCAAGTCAAATATCACTAACCTCAAGTGGAAGGACGATTTTTGTCGTTGTAGCTCCTTGCTTCTTTAAATCTTCAATACTTCGCAATACTTATAATGTTTCATATCCTAATACTTTCAAGCTAACCTGTACGAAGTTGACTCTAGTACATAATCAAGCGACTCTTAACATGAGTTTTGATTCACTAAAATATGACAACCAAACTTGACATACCAACGCTTGGTGGGTTCAACCGAGCTATGCTCTAACAATCTCCTCCTTTGTCAATTTTAGTGAAAAAAATCTTACATTATATGGATGAACAAATTACAAGAATTCATTACACATACGCTTGATTCCCGAATTCAACAGCACAGTAAACTGCTTACATTCAATCCTTGAAAATGTCGTTGTTGACATTATAATAACAAAGCAAATACCCCCCCCCCCCCTAAGGAATATAGGTAGATATTCAATCTGCATGTCTTTGTTATACCAATTTATATGACATGTTACTCTCCCTTAGTCTGTGCTTTCACTCTTTCGTTAGATAAACGTTCAAGCACCAATGTTCTTTTCCTTAGTGATACCCATCAATATAAAATCAATGCCGGTATCACTTGTTTACTCCATATATTTCTCCCCATTTTTGTCACAAAATGACAAAGAAACGAAAAAATAAAGGACAACACGAAAAGAATCTTACAAATCTCAAAATAGACTTGCAACCTGTAGAGTTAGGCACGAGGGTTCCACACATCATGTTCTGATAACCAATATCAAAATCGAAACTACAAGTAGTTTTATTTTGATATGTTACCAAGGAAACAATTGTCCGGAACAATTTTTCCAAATTATTTTAGCAAAACAAAAACAACTAAGCACCTTAGTCCCTTTGCTAAACCGATTGTTCAAAAACAACCGCTTAATTCGATAAGACCAAAATAAAGATAACTCTATTTTTCTCATCAGGTTCTAATTATCCATAAACTTAGACCTTTCAATTTTAAACAAGACAAGTACTAGTTTAGTTAACTAGCATTTCTTGTTAAGGTATTCGATTAGACTTGAATAACCGAAACCTCACTTCGATAAGTCTAATTAAGATCAAAATTAACTTAGTTTCTCTTATCCGGAATCGAATTGGACTAAACAACTCATCCCATACACCTTTTATTTCGTTAAGCCATAAATAATTCATAAAAACCAACATAAATCAACTTGCATAATTATTCACCTCAACCAGAAGCAGTTGAAACAACATAGACATTAAAAGCACCGCAATTGCACCGAAATTTTGTAAGCCTAAACAATTGATACCACACAATAAAGCAAGATAACAATAGTTTTTCTTAATCGGAACCAATTGAATCACACACATCCACACACACATCATGGAATAAACATCAATTAAGCCGAAATTTTGTTAAGCAAAAGCAATAAATATATATAATATAAACTCAGGCTTTTCTTAAACAGTAAAACAATTAACTAACAAGATTGTTACCTCAAATTTCGCATCCACTTCTCCAATATGTTTGCATCTTCGTCCAGGGAGAATTGATATCGAAATATCATCATGTTGTCATCCTTATGCAAAAACAAAAGAATAACAACAACCAACCTTTACCAGAGAAAGGTTGAAAATCGGTTTTAACAATTGCAAGCAAAAGTTGAAAACCGTCGAAACACATATGCTTTTATACTAAACCAAAACCGATTCAACATATTGTGATTTTTTTCACATATTGTTTCTACCAGAACCCCTCATGATTCTTTGATAAAGCCTACCAACATGGGCTAGAACTTAATCCTTCTAAATTAAAAATTCACCCATACCACAAGGGTTCACAATATACGAGATCGAATATTAAGGTAGTAAAACCGAAATCAAACATCTCATAAATCACTTTGCAATATACCATAAATGTTCAACATAAAATCAAGTATTGCAGTTACATTAATCTTGTAGGAAATTGAATTATCAAAACAACGCAAAAAGAATGAGGTCATTCCGAGTTCGGACGAAGAAGTTATGGGAAAAAAAGTTTTACACTTCTTCGTAAGGGGACCTCTCATTAGGATCGGTTCCCTCAGCATGACATGGTACTAGGATAGGTTCCCTCACCATGACAGGGTAATAGGATCGATTCCCAAGAGTTACTTGTGACAGATCACAACACTAAACTGTTTTCGACATAACTTTTGCATACGATGTCCGAATTCAGTGATTTTTGGCTCGTTGTAACCGCAAAAACAAGAGATACACATATATGATCAGTAGATATAAACATCATAAACTCATAATTACCGTTTCTACCAAAACCTCAAATATAGATAAAGAAAGTATGAGTATAGAAGAAAAGAAATCTCCTAAAGATGTTAATTAGTCATATAAAAACCGAGAGATCATGTGCTCAGTTTCATGTGCTTCCTCACCTTTAAAAAAATTGAGCATCAAGGTGAGTATGCACATTATAACACAACTAAGTTGTGTTGAGTTGATCCTTGTCTTGTTCGTCACGAGTGACTAAGACAGAATCATCATTCTTGACCTCTTGCTTGGTTTTTTTTCTCTTGTTCCATCTCTTGTTTTTCTTCTTTGACTTGTGACGAAGAGTGTCATTATCACAACCTTTAATAGTAAAAGAGATTTCAGACATAATGTCTTTCTTTATCCTCTCAAGAAGACTCTTGTAATTATTGTCACCAACAGTTAACAGCTGAGAGTCATTCTTGTGACTAACTGTTGGTCCCTTCTTGGCTATGGAGGACTTCAGGACCCATTTAGAGTTGGGTTTCGCAGGAGAAGCTTTCTCCTTCATACCATTAGGATCATTTTCCTTTTGAATATTTTGCGAAACACCTTTCTCCAATTTGGAACATCGGATCTTGTTTTTGCATTTAAAACGTCATCTCTCTTTCTATAATTGGGTATTTTATGAGATGACCTTGTCGAGTGATATGCAAAATTTAAACTATTATTATAATAATTCTTTTGCCTAAACTTAGGACAATATCGATCTGAGTTCTTATGAGGAGAAAACTTAGCCAATTCATTTGATACAAAAGAAAGTTCATCTTGCATCTTACGAACTTTGCATCCCCATTGCAAGTGTCTTTATTACCACAAAAATAACAATGCTTAGTATAAATATACGAAGTATGAGTTTTAAAATGTTACCTTTTTGTGGATCCTCTTCCATTGGAGCTCGACGAGTTTTCTTCTTCTTCTTCTTATCTTTGTTCAACATTGTTGCTTTCTTCGCATTAGTAGAAATGCTTTCTTTGATTTGAACACTATTTATAGGCTTGACAGACTTTTATTCTTTATAAGAAATATGAGCATCTTTGTCATCAGTGGAAGCCTCTGGTTGAGAAGAG
This sequence comes from Papaver somniferum, assembly GCF_003573695.1. Lineage (NCBI taxonomy): Eukaryota > Viridiplantae > Streptophyta > Magnoliopsida > Ranunculales > Papaveraceae > Papaver > Papaver somniferum. The sequence goes on along the minus strand of NC_039364.1, from coordinate 200,351,183 downwards.
TTTGTAACTTTGACAAATTTTACCCCTTTACTAATATTTGAAGCATCTACTCTCTTATAGACCAATCCTCGTGTATTACGATGGAATCTACTTGCTTCTAACATTGAGGTTAACTTGTTTGAGCTTTCATTGGATTTTTTCAGTTCCAAATTTTCTTCTTCCAACATCTTGATTTTATCAAGAGCACTGGCTAGATCAGCCTCAAGGCGTTTTTCTCGTGAGATATATACACATTCTTTCTCTTCAAAACTCTTTTGCTGAGAGTTAATCCTTGCATCAGATTCAACAAGTTTCTCTTCCAACAACTGAATTTTTTCAAGAGCAGCATCGCTCCCTTTTTAACAGTTCTGCTTAAGAGAGACTAGCGTTTGCTTTTTCTTCAAGACCCTGAATTTGTTGAGAAGTATCTTCCCTCAATTTTTCATAGTCTAGACGATGCATTTCACATTCAGTAGTCTTTAATTGTAAAGTAACCTGAAGTTCCTTTATTTTCTTATTAGACACACTTAAGAGAATTTCGTTAGACAACAAGTGTTCACGAATCTCTTACAACTTAGAGTTTGTAACCTCTGATTCTGAAGGTGGTTTAACTACCTCTTGCGATACGTTAACTGAGTCTTTCAATAATTTTCGCTTTCGTTTAATCTTACTTTGACTCATTTCTTATAGGTTGGATCACACCAAATACAGATTGTTAGATCTTTTCGTGTTTGCCTGCTCTGATACCAATTGAAAAGGCAAGGGTACCCAAATATACCTCTAGCTAAAACTTTTCCTACCTATAAGTCCTTTCTCCGAAAGTGATTGTCTATGGACAGAGTCGAGACAATACAACTAATTGGTTCACACTTCATGTGATCATCTATGGATATGAGATCGAGAAAATACAACAACGAAGTATGTTACTTGATAAAAAGGTTCAGACTTAACCAAACACAATAGGATTCACTTATCTAGTAAATAGGAATTAACGTTTGTGTAATTTACATTAATTATAATAAAACAATTATAATACGGAAATATAAAGTAAATGACACAACAAGATTTTGTTAACGAGGAAACCGAAAATGCAGAAAAACCCCGGGACCTTGTCTAGAATTGAATACTCTCAGGATTAAGCCGCTACACAAAATTACACCTAACTTCTTATAGTTCAGACCAAGCAACTAAACCTATAGTTCACCTAGTTCAGTCTGTATTCCCACGCCTCCAACTTATAAATAAGTCACGTACTTGGAACAATTCCTTTGGTTCGTATTCCAAATAGTAAAGGAACACCAAATCTGTTTGGTATCAACTCTCTTCAACCAAGTGATAAGAGTCGGACAAAGGCTCTTCCGTTTATCTTAACATAAACTCCTTCGTCAGGTCCTTAGATCTATCTTATGTTGAATTACTGAAGTAATCGTTTAAGATTAAGCCAACAACACTATTAATCCAAAGAATTGTGTTGATGCCGATCTACTCAATTAATCAATCCAATCTATCACAGAGATAAACCGATTATTAATTGGATCCTCTTTTACCGAAACAAGTATTGTGCACACCAAAGATTATAAACCCAAGTCAGATCTTCAATATCTTCTTTGTCTTCAATAAAAACCTGCACACAATCACTTGAATCTCTTGTGATCAATCACGCATAGAACGGAGTCTGTTAACAATGGATTATCACAAGATCGTCTTTAAAACTAACAACAGTCTAAAGATCCCTGTCGAAACTCTAAACTAGTTTGAGTGAATCTTATATCAGAAGAGAAGATTCTCAAGCATAAACAAACTAGGTGCAATCAGATTTCAACCACCGTTAGTCAATCAAATCAATCTAAAACAAAAGATAAACCGCAATTATCTAGTTTCCCACCAACGGTACATGCTAGAGATTCTCAATCCCAAAGAAGACTTAAAACTGAGCGGTCGTAAGAGATTTCGCCTAATTAGGTTACTCTCCTCTCCGAATAGGTGGCTACACCAGTAACAACAACAAAAGAGGAAGTCTGTTGTTACGAAGGATTGGTTTGCTAGAAAGGCAAACTTCAAGTATTTATAGACAAAGAAGTTTGGACACCAAGGAATTTCCAAAACCGAAAATATTCTCAAGATATTCATTAAAGCACATATTCGGTTTCCATAATTCCTGGAAATGCTCTGTCCAAAAATAATGATCGAAATCTCTCGGAAAATCTAATTAGTAAATGCACATTACTAATTCTTGTATTTCCCTACAAAAATGAAATTAATAACCTTAATTAAAAGATTCTTAACTTACTTATGTTTTGATCTTGCGATTCTCTTCCCTTAGCTATTAAGGAATAATTTTGAATAATAAAAGAAATAAACATTCATAGCACGTGTTCAAAGTATGTCGACATCCTTACTTTGTAAGTTATATTTCACACTTACAACCTTGAAACCTATTTTCCACACTTCCCAACAAGTTTAGAATTGGTTCATCTGACTTTCAAGAACTATGCGATTGATCAAAGAAACATTCAATCACAATCATGGGTTTAACGGTTCTACCAAAACAAGTTTCGGTTCTACCTTCCATGTGAGTACTGTGCATAGTCACACTAGCTTTCCAAAATTCGGTTGACTAGGTACTAGGATCGGTTCCCCATATATATATGGTATCTAACTTATATGTGTTGCACATGTCCATAGGGTCGGTTCCCCTTTGCCTAAAAACGTGTTGCACATGTCCATAGGATCGGTTCCCCTTTCTGCTATAAACCTTGTTGCACCCCATACAAGGATCGGTTCCCTTTGTGATGTACTGCACCTCTTAATAGGATCGGTTCCCCTTTCCCATATTTGGTCAGACATAAAATCACAAACCCGATCATACCATCTCAGGTGATTACTTAAGATCAGTTTCACTAATAAAAGTCATACCAATACATAAGTCAGGCCTTTGTGAATAATTCTACCAAGAACACAAACAAGTTGTGAGCGGTTATACTCAATCACACATATTGGTTGTTCATAAGATATGCAATGAATAACAAGACCAATAACACCTGGAAATTTTCTTTTCGGTTCACAAACAAGTTTATGAACTTACTTCCTTAGAACACATGTAAAACATTGTTCCCTAGGATGAAATCCTCACCTCATACCCATACATAATCACAATAGCATTCAAATGATTATGGCGATGTCTTATCTACAAAGTTTAATGGTTAAGCAATAAACCTCGTATTGTATTCCTTAATAATATGCCTATCTAGAGTTCAAATATGCTTCGCAGTTTTGTTTTCAATATGCACGACTTAAAAGATACGTTAGGGTATGATTGAATTCAAGTCAAATATCACTAACCTCAAGTGGAAGGATGATTATTTTCGTTGTAGATCCTTTCTTCTTCACATCTTCAAGACTTCGCAATACTTGTAATGTTTCATATCCTAATATTTTCAAGCTAACCTACACGAAGTTGACTCTAGTACATAATCAAGTGACTCTTAACATGAGTTTTGATTCACTAAAATACGACAACCAAACTTGACATACCAACGCTTGGTGGGTTCAACCGAGCTATGCTCTAACAGTTAAAGTCGCGCTCCTTACGCCTCATGAACCACGCCGGATTCTGCGCACTTGATTCCCTTAGATGATTTCACCTACAACAAAGAGTTGTTACGACCCAAAGTCGAAGCCTTATAAACAATTCAGTCTCCCATAGATAAGTCTATTCTGATATATAAATTTGTCTCTCACATAAGTACCTATGAAGTTTTGTTCCTTGTTTTGATAAATCAAGTTGAACAGGAACCAATTGATAATCCAGTCTTATACTCCCGAAGAGAAGACTATAAATATCAATCACTTCACAATAACTTAACTATATGGTAGTAGAAGAAGTATTGTGGAATCACAAAGAATGAGTCGAAGAGCTTTGTGATTACTTTTTATATCTTACCTATCGGAGATAAATTTCGAGCAAATCTTAGAGAAGATAAAACTCAATACGATAGAACAAGTAAGATCAGATCACGCAACTATAGAGAAAATAGTTGGGTCTGGCTTCACGAATCCCAAATGAAGTCTTCAATTCGTTAACCTATAATGGTTTTGGAAAAACCTAGGTTAAAAGAAAATCGACTCTAGTCGCAACTAGGACACATGAAAGTTCCAGAATTAGGTTTTCCAGTTGTTAGAGTTTTCCCTTATATAGTCTTTCAAATAAGGGTTTGCTTTCAATCAGATCTAAGATAGCTTAGTAACAAAGTATTCAATATTCACCGTTAGATGAAAACCTGATTTAAGATTCAAGCTAAGTCTGCTTAAAACCAAAGCAATATCTTTCCACCGTTAGATGGTCTTAGCTTGTTACACATAAATGAAATATACTTTTATTTAGATATGGGTAACCGTACCTAAACATGTATATTGAGTTGGCTCAATAATAGTTAACCGAAGTTAGCCATATGAACACTTTTGTCTTAACCACATTCATCTAATACTTCTAAATCAACTATGATGATCAATCCACCATGAAAGATAATCAAATAAATCTAATTAGGTTTCAAATAGAGTTGTTCAATTGTTCACTATTTCACAGAAATATATATGAACCAATTGAATCAATATCGGATTGATTCATGATAATCGATTCATGAACATTAAGCCACGGTTTGCAAAGATTGCATTCTTTAATTCATAAATGTATATGTTCATGAGTATTAAAACATAGTTAACCTATTTTAGAAATTTAACCACTAAGTTTGCAAACGGGTACGCAAACTATAGCTTCCGGACTTTAGTCTTGTCGAACAGTTAGCAAACCGGTATTCATACTGTTGTCCCGGACCTAACTCAAGTAGAACCGTTCGCAAACTGGTATGCAAACTTGGTTCCGGACTTTAACCGTTAAAACCGTTCATATACTGGTAAGTAAACAAGGTTTCCGGACCTGATCATACCACAAAATTTTGCATACTGGTATGCATAATTTGTTGTATCCAGACAAAGGTTAATTGTTCTAAACTCCCATTTCAATCATTGAAACACCCTTAGAAGACGAAAATAGCTGTCTCACACAAACTATTAGCTTATAAGTAATTTTCAATTGATCGAATGATCAATACGAAATTTTTTGAGTTGACATCAAATGATTATCTCACACAAATCATGTAAGATGTTTCAAGGAGATTTTCACATGATCATCTTTTGACTTATTATTTAGTTTCCAACAAATAAATAGTTTCCAATTAAACTCGTCAAGAATATGATAAACGTAGCTAAAGAAAAAAGCTTCCAATGCATACGTCGATAAATAGATAACCGAGTTAAACTCAACTCGAAATATCAAATGTGTATAATACAAAAGTCTATATAGTTGTACGACTTAGTCTCATTAGGATATAGAAAAGAATAGACTTTTGAGTGATAGATAAGTTTTAGTCTCCATATATATTTTGTTGATGAAGTTCCTCCAAGATTTCCTCAGTAGATCTTCGTCTTCAATCAATGAACGTCGTGAAGTCTAAAGCTCAAATACACATTCTATCCTAATCCGAGACATAACTAGAAGTAGACTAAAAATCAAGACTTATAGTTTTGATCAACCAAACTTGACAAACAAGCTTGAGATAGAAACGCTTGCGAGTTCGACCGAGCAATGCTCTAACAAGCCCGACCATTAAAATTTCTACTAACAAACTCAGTTTTAACAAAACTAAAATCGCTTAGAATAAAAACACAATCTTCTAAAGTGGAGTTATTCAACCAGCTAATTTTGTCCATACTTTTATTGAGAAGGGAGATAACAGTTTTGGCGTCACTTCTAAAGAAAATTTTGTTGTATCCTGTTTCTTTGACCTAATTTGCAGCTTCAGGTAAGGCTAGGCATTCAGCTTTTTCAGAGTTCACGGCTTGCCCTGCAACTGTGTTGCATCCTTTTCATTCACCTTCTTGGTCGAAAATCACAATACTAACACCAGTTTATTAGTATCTTTATCATAAGAAGCATCGCAGTAAATAATATAGCGTTCCTATGGAAGATCATCATTAGAGGGTATTGCATGCACCTGACTATCAGAAGAATGATCATTAGTACTTGACTATCAGAAGAATACGCATTAGTACTGAAAAAGCGGGGGTCTAAAAACCACACCCAGTATTTCGTTCGGTAATCTATATGGAATAACTCCAATATAATTCCAAGAGAATCAACTAGACAGCCACACTCAATCAAGGAAAAACATCCAAGAGTTATATCTCAATTTCTCAATACAATCTGCAATTGAACAGATAGAAATCTATGAGCCCGATTGATATGAGAAATAACTTGAACGGTATAAAAAAATGTTCAAGTGTCAATCAATTTCAATCAACAACCAAAGGTCAGATTTACCAATTAATTGAACTACGCAAAACCTGTGATATTTCAATTATATAAACAAATATAATGCTAAAAAAAATAACACAGACACCAGAAGTTTTGTTAATGAGGAAACCGCAAATGAAGAAAAATCCCGGGACCTAGTCCAGATTTGAACACCATATCGTATCAAGCCGCTACAGACACTAGCCTACTACAAGTTAACTTCGGACTGGAATGTAGTTGAGACCTAACCAAGTCTCACACCGATTAAGGTACAGTCGCGTTCCTTACGCCTATGAATCCCAGTATGATCTACGCACTTGATTCCTTTAGCTGATCTCACCCACAACTAAGATTTTCTACTACCCAAGTCGAAGACTTGACAAACAAATTTGTCTCCCACAGAAAAATCAATTCTGATAGATAAATCTGTTTCCCACAGAAATACCTACGAAGTTTTTTGTTTCGTCTTTTGATAAATCAAGGTGAACAGGAACCAATTGATAATCCGGTCTTATACTTCTGAAGAGCTGGCTAGAAATATCAATCACCTAACAATAACTTAACTATATGGTAGTAGAAGAAGTTATTGTGGAATCACAAAGAATGAGACGAAGATCTTTGTGATTACTTTTTATATCTTACCTATCACACATAAATCTCGAGCAAATCTTAGAGAAGATAAACTCAATACGATAGAACAAGTAAGATCAGATCACGCAACTACAGAGAAAATAGTTGGATCTGGCTTCACAAATCTCAAATGAAGTCTCCAAGTCGTTAACCTATAATGGTTTTGTAAAAACCTAGGTTAAACAAAAATCGACTCTAGTCGCAACTAGGACACAAGAAAGTGTGAGGATTAGCTCTTCCAGTTGCTAGATTTCTCCCTTATATAGTCTTTCAAATCAAGGTTTGATTTCAATCAAGGATAAAATAGATTAGTAACGAAGCATTCATATTCACCATTAGATGAAAACTTGATTTAAGATTCAAGCTAAGTCTACTTAAAACCAAAGCAATATCTCTCCACCGTTAGATGGTCTTAGCTTGTTACACACAAATGAAATATACTTTCATTTAGATACGGATAACCGTACCTAAACGTGTATATTGAGTTGGCTTAATAATAGTTTGACGAAGTTAGCCATATGAACACTTTTGTCTTAACCACATTCATCTAACACTTCTAGATCAACTATGATGATCAATCAACCATGAAGGATAAATAAATGAATCTAATTGTGTTTCAAATAGAGTTGTGAAATTTTTCAATATTTCACAGAAATATATATGAACCAATTGAATCAAAATTGGATTGATTCATGAGAATCAATTCATGAACATTAAGCCACAGTTTGCAAATATTGTTTTCTTTAATTCATAAATGTATTTGTTCATGATTATGAAAACATACTTAACCAATTTTAGAACTTTAGCCACTAAGTTTGCAAACGGGTATCCATACTGCTGTCCCAGAGCTTAACTCAGGTAGAACCGTTCGCATACTGGTGTGCAAACTTGGTTCCTGGACTTTAACAGTTAAAACCATTCGCATACTGGTATGCAAACAAGGTTTTCAGACCTGAATCATCCACAACAGTTTGCATACTGGTATGCATATTGTGTTGTATCCAGACAAAGGTTAATTGTTATAAACTCCCATTTCAATCATTGAAACATCCATAGAAGACGACAATAGCTGTCTCACACAAACTATTAACTTATAAGTAATTTTCAAGTGGTCGAATGATCAATACCAAACTTTCCGAGTCGATATCAAATGATTATCCCACACAAATCATGTAATATGTTTCAAGGCGATTTTCGCATGATCATCTTTTGACTTATTATTTAGTTTCCAACAAATAAATTGTTTCCAACTAAACTCGTCAAGAATATGATGAACGTAGCTAAAGCAAAAAGCCTCCAACATATATTTTGAGAAATAGATAACCGTGTTAAACTCAGCTCAAAATATCAAATGTGTATAATATAAAAGTCTATATATCTATACGACTTAGTCTCATTAGGAGATAAAATAGAATAGACTTTCGAGTGATATATAAGTTTTAGTCTCCACATATCTTTTGTTGATAAAGTTCCTCCAAGATTTCCTCAGTAGATCTTCGTCTTCAATCAATGAACGTCGTGAAGTCTAAAGCTCAAATACACATTCTATCCTAATCCGAAACAAAACTATAAGTGGACTAGAAATCAAGACTTATAGTTTTGATCAACCAAACTTGACAAACAAGCTTGAGATAGCAACACTTGCGAGTTCGACCGAGCAATGCTCTAACAAGCCCGACCATTAAAATTTCTACTAACAAACTTAGTTTTTACAAAACTAAAATCGCTTAGAATAAAAACACAATCTTCTAAAGTGGAGTTATTCAACCAGCTAATTTTGTCCATACTTTTATTGACAAGAGAGATAACAGTTTGGGCGTCACTTCTAAAGAAAATTTTGTTGTAGCCTCTTGCTTTGACCTAATTTGCAGCTTCAGGTAAGGCTAGGCATTCGGTTTTTTCAGAGTTCACGGCTTGCCCTGCAACTGTGTTGCATCCTTTGCATTCACCTTCTTGGTCGAAAATCACAATACTAACACCAGTTTATTAGTATCTTTATCATAAGAAGCATCGCAGTAAACAATATAGCATTCATAAGGAATTTCATCATTATAGGGTATCAAAAAAATGATCATTAGTACTTGATTATCAGAAGAATACTCATTAGTACTGAAAGAGCGGGGGTCTAACAACCACACCCAATATTTCGTTCGACAATATATGTGGACTAACTCCAAGAGAATCAACTAGAAAGTCATACTCAATCAAGGAAAAACATCCAAGAGTTATATCTCAATTTCTCAACACAATCTACAATTGAACAGATAGAAATCTGTGAGCCCGATTGATATGAGAAATAACTTGAACGGTATAAAAAAAAAATGTTCAAGTGTCAATAAATTTCAATCAACAACCAAAGGTCAGATTTACCAATTGATTGAACTACGCACAACCTGTGATATTTCAATTATGTAAACAAATATAATGCTGAAAAAAAATAACACAGACACCAGAAATTTTGTTAACGAGGAAACCGCAAATGAAGAATAACCACGGTACCTAGTCCATATTTGAACACCATACTGTATTAAGCCGCTACAGACTCTAGCCTACTACAAGTTAACTTCGGCCTGGAATGTAGTTGAGTCCTAACCAAGTCTAACACCGATTAAGGTACTGTCGCGTTTCTTACGCCTATGAGTCCCAGCAGGACTCTACGCACTTGATTCCCTTAGATGATCTCACCCACAACTAAGAGTTGCTATTACCCAAGTCGAAGACTTGACAAACAAATTTTTCTCCCACAGAAAAGTCAATTATGATAGATAAATCTGTTTCCCACATAAATACCTACGAAGTTTTTTGTTCCGTCTTTTGATAAATCAAGGTGAACAGGAACCAATTGATAATCCGGTCTTATACTTCCGAAGAGCAGCCTAGAAATATCAATCACCTCACAATAACTTAACTATATGGTAACAGGAGAAGTTATTGTGGAATCACAAAGAATGAGACGAAGAGATTTGTGATTACTTGTTATATCTTACCTATCGCAGATAAATCTCGAGCAAATCTTAGAGAAGATAAACTCAATACGATAGAACAAGTAAGATCAGATCACGCAACTACAGAGAAAATATTTGGGTCTGGCTTCACGAATCTCAAATGAAGTCTTCAAGTCGTTAACCTATAATGGTTTTGGAAAAACCTAGGTTAAATAAAAATCGACTCTAGTCGCAACTAGGATACAAGAAAGTGTTAGGATTAGCTTTTCCAGTTGCTAGATTTCTCCCTTATATAGTCTTTCAAATCAGGGTTTGCTTTCAATCAAAGATAAAATAGATTAGTAACAAAGCATTCATATTCACCGTAGTATGAAAACCTGATTTAAGATTCAAGCTAAGTCCACTTAAAACCAAAGAAATATCTCTCCACCGTTAGATGGTCTTAGGTTGTTACACACAAATGAAATATACTTTCATTTTGATACGGATAACCGTACCTAAACGTGTATATTAAGTTGGCTTAATAATAGTTTAACGAAGTTAGACATATGAACACTTTTGTCTTAACCACATTCATCTAACACTTCTAAATAAACTATGGTGACCACTCAACCATGAAATATAATCAAATGAATCTAATTGTGTTTCAAATAGATTTGTGAAATTGTTCACTATTTCATAGAAATATATATGAACCAATTGAATCAAAATCGGATTGATTCATGAGAATCAATTCATGAACATTAAGCCACGGTTTGCAAAGATTGCTTTCTTTAATTTATAAATGTATTTTTTTCATGATTATGAAAACATATTTAACCAATTTTAGAACTTTAACCACTAAGTTTGCAAATGGGTATGCAAACTATAGCTTTTGGGCTTTGGTCTTGTCCAGCAGTTTGCAAACCAGTATGCATACTGCTGTCCCGGACCTTAACTCAGGTAGAAACGTTGGCATACTGGTGTGCAAACTTGGTTCCCGGAATTTAACAGTTAAAACCGTTCGCATACTGGTATGCAAACAAGGTTTCCGTACCTGAATCATCCACAACAGTTTGCATACTGGTATGCATACTGTGCATGTTAGAGCACTGCTCGGTTGAACTCGCATACATTGCTATCTAAAGCATGTTTGTCAATGTTAGTGATCAAAACTATAAGTCTTGATTTCTAGTCTTCTTATAGCTAAGTCTCGGACTAGGATAGAAAGTGTAGTTGAGCTCAAGACTCCATGGCGATCATCATACAAAGACGAAGAACTACTCAAGGAACTGGTGGAACTTCATAGTCTAAAAGGTATGTGGAGACTTGAACTTATCTATCACTCAAAAGTCTATCTACTTTATCACCTATCTTGAGACAAAAGTCGTATTTCTATATAGATTTTGATTATACACATTTGCTATTTCAAACCGAGTTTATCTCGCTTATCTATTTCTCGAAATATGTGTTGGTAAGCTTTCGCTTTGGCCAAGTTCATCTTTACTAGTGACGAAAGTCATATTAGTTTCAATTATTTGAATATCGCTTTGACGAAAAATAGCTTGTGAACAACAACTATATAACGTCCTCTAAGAATGTTTCAATGATTGAAATGAGAGTTTAGTATATATAACCTTGGAAGGATATAAACATTGTGTGGTAACACATACGTGTGTAAGTCCTTATTCCTTGAACCAAAGTATGCGTACTTTGCTGCTCAGGAAAACCGGAACTAAAGTCCGCGTACCAGTATAGGCACTGTCGGAAGTTCACGTCCCGAGAATTTCTGCTGGAGCTTGTGAACTGAAAACAAACTTATTCCGGGTACTTAAGTCCGCGTACCAGTATGCGTACTTAAGTTGGTTATTTTCTAAAAACGGTTATTCGTAAACTTAAACTTATATAAACTAAGGAATGCATACTTGCAAACCGTGGCTATAAAGTTCATGGATTGATTCAAGTGAATCAAATCGTTTTTTCTTCGATTGTGTCTTGTATACTTCTATAAGATATAAGCAATTGAACAACTCTCTAACTAGTTCATTTGAGTCATTTGAACTAGTTGTGGTAAAGAAGAATATGGTTGATATGGAAGTGCTCATATGACTAACCATTTGGTTAACTACTGTTGAACCAACTAAGTGTACATGTTTGGGTACGGTTATACTAAACTAAAGAAACGTGCATTTCGTTTGTGTGCAACAACCTAAGTTTCGATCTAACGTCCGAAAGATATTAGCTTGAATCTAATCAGGTTTCCATCTATCGGTGAATATTGAATGCTTTGTTATCAAGCTAACATTGATTGCAAACTCTGATTTGAAAAGTCTCTATAAAGGAGAACTCTAGCAACTGGGAAACCTAATCCCCACACCTCTTGTGTAATATTGGCTTGAGATTGATTTCTCCGATAGGAAAGATATAAAAGAAGTCACAAACACCTTCGTCTCATTGTTTGTGATTCCGCAATATCTTCTTTTGCTAGTCGATTAAGTTTATTGTGAGGTGATTGATTATTCTAGTCCGTTCTTCGGGAATATAATTCCGGGTTATCAATTGGTTCCTGTTCACCTTGATTTATCAAAATACGGAACAAAAAACTCGTAGGTATTTCTGTGGGAGAAAGATTTATCTATTACCGTAGATTTTCCTGTGTGATACAGATTTTGTTTATTAAAGTCTTCGACTTTGGTTCGTAGCAACTCTTAGTTGTGGGTGAGATCAGCTAAGGGAATCAAGTGCATAGTATCCTGCTGGGATCAGAGACGTAAGGATCGTAATTGTACCTTGGATCAGTGTGATATTGATTAGGGTTCAACTACATTGCAGACCGAAGTTAGTTTGTAGTAGGCTAGTGTCTGTAGCGGCTTAATACAGTGTGTGTTCAATCTGGACTAGGTCCCGGGGTTTTTCTGCATTTGCGGTTTCCTCGTTAACAAAACTTCTGGTGTATGTGTTATTTATTTGCCGCATTATATTTTTTTATATAATTGAAATATCACTGGTTGTGCGTTGAATCGATCAATTGGGAAATCCAACCTTTGGTTGTTGATTGAAATTGATTGATATTTGAACATTGGTCTTTGGTACCGTTCAAGTGATTTCTCTTGTATTCAATTAGATTCACAGATTTATATTTTCTTGAGTAAGTATTGAATCGAGAAAGTGATATATAACTCTTTTATATAATTTTAATAAGATTGAGTCTGACTGTCTAGTTGATTCTCTTAAAAGTATATTGGAGTTTGTCCATAAAGATTGCTAAGCGAAATATTGGGTGTGGTTGTTAGACCCCCGCCTTTTCAATTGGTATCAGAGCAGGCAAACACGTTTAAAGACCTTACAAGTCTGTGTTTTTAGAGATATGACTCTATGGATAGGAATTTTATCTCCATAAACGTACCACCAGTCTTCGATGGCTCAAACTACTTATGGTGGAAAATTGCTATGCGTGCTTTTCTTCAAGCTCGTGATTTTCAAACATGGGTACGTGCTGTTAATGGCTATGAACCTCTGATGTAGTTTTTTTAGTGGTAAATAAAGTTCGTTCAAAGACTTGTAAATATTTGATTCAGACTAAATAATAAAAATATATACAGGAAATACTATCACTATATCGAGAGAACTGGGACTCGGGATTCTACCATTAATCACATTCAATTGGTTCGTATATTGATTCATAACAATTCTAGCACTTTTATGGACTCTATTTCTTTACCGAAGGTAGATTTTGTAAAAGATTAATTGTAAATAATAAGCATGACGCATCAAAAGCTCTAAGTCTAAGCATACGTCATCAAACAAAATCACAACTAATTGATAAAAATCATAAATCAATGCAAAAAGTCATGAAGAATCATTATACTTACCAAGCAATTGTGAAACATGGCTTCCTCCGTCATCCTAGTGTTGGGGTTTAGCTCCTCATTTCAAAAACACGCTCAAAATAATAACTCATGGCTTAATAGGTGTTTTTATTGAAGAAATAATATAAAACAGGAGTTTGCAACGCTGTATTGGTGTTACAGACGTCACCGTTACAAGAACGATAGATATTGTGTGTAGCAGGATAAGCGACTTTCTGTATGAGTCTGTTCTTCGTGTTCTTGAGAACGACACTCTTCTTCAGTCATCTGCAACCTCTTCTTCTTCCTTCTCCTGCTGCTGCAACTCCTCCTGCGGCTTGATTATTTGCTCTGCAGCGTACCCCAAACTCCCGATCACCCTCTCTGAGACTCGAGACAATGTATTTATACGCCACCAGGATTCCTTACACTTCCAAAAATCAGGGACGGAGCTATGTAGATCTCAGGGGTGGCCCCCGCCTCCCCTATTTTAGTTTAATTCCTTAGTGATCATTTAAAATTCTTACTAATTAAAAGAAAAATCTCCTAATAAGCCCCCCTAAATAATTTATTTTGTCAAATCAGCCTCCCCTGTATGAAATTTCTGGCTCCGTCCCTGCCAAAAATAATTATTTTCTTCGACCAAAAGTCACCGAGTATTTTTCTTCTCTGATTTATCTTCACGCGTCTTTGCTTCCGTTTTAATACCAAAATTTGTTATTGTATAGCAACAAACGCAATAGGAAGATATTCTCCCTCTTTTATACCCGTAACTTCCAAGATTAGGACCCAAACAAATCCCGGTAAACTTTCTTCTTTCCATGTTTCGATGCAAGTTCGGTGAGCTTCCTTTTTTATTGAATCACATCTTCAATACCATCCTTGTTTCGATGCACTAGATCATTCCCAGTCCAAAACAAGACCAATGTCCGACTAAATTTCTCTAAAACTTTCCCGGAAAAGCCGAGAGTATTCCTCGACCCCTGTTTCTTCCAAACTTGAGTTATCTTCCTATTTCTTCGAATCCAAAACAACTACGAACCCTGTTTTATCTCCAAAAGTCAAATCCAACCAAATCCCGTGAAAAACGATGACCAAAAACCTACAAAATCTCGCCTGAAAATCTTGCAGCAGCGAGATTATATTTTCCCGCCAAATTTGGTGTTTGAACGTGAAGAAGACAAGTCGCCCCTTAACCAGAGTAGGGGTGCGAATAACACTTGGGTGTCTCGGGGTGTAAATAGCAAGTGGCTGTCCCTTAATAATTGAGGTGCCCCTTATCCAAATGAGGGGTGCCTTTAGTGATTTTCTCCCACGAGCGCAAATACCACTTTTCGAGCCAATTTTTCCACACATGTTTATTTCTCCAAAAATACCTACAAAGAGATAAAATACCAAAATAAGTACAAAAATGGGTACTAACAAAATAGAAAATCGAGATCAAAATAGACACAAAAATGCGTCTATCATCCTCCGGAAAATACAGAAGGAGATGTATCTACACCTGAGGATATTGGTAGATATAGTCCAGAAGAAATTCTTGCTGCAAAGAAAAATTATGACGGCTTAAACGCTATCATACATGTCATTACCCCAGATCTCCAACATCATGTGACAACGTGCACAAAGTCTAAAGAAGCCTGGGATATCTTAGAAACCGTATTTGAAGAAAATACCA
Organism: Papaver somniferum; assembly: GCF_003573695.1. NCBI lineage: Eukaryota > Viridiplantae > Streptophyta > Magnoliopsida > Ranunculales > Papaveraceae > Papaver > Papaver somniferum. The sequence goes on along the minus strand of NC_039364.1, from coordinate 200,335,772 downwards.
GTGAAAAAGAAGCTAGGCTTCAAACCCTAAATTCTGATTGGGAAAACCTTCATATAGCAGATGAAGAATCATTTGATGAGTTTAATCACAAAGTGTCTGAAATTGTTAATGCATCTTTTGCATTGAGTAAGACTATTCCTGAAAAGGACATTGTGATGAAAATTCTCAGATCTCTGCCATCTAGATACGATTCTAATAAGCATGCCATCGTTGAAGGAAATAATCTCGCAACTCTATCCAAAAATACTCTGGTTGGAAGTTAAAGATCTTTGATCATGAGCATACGTCCAAGTCTTGTAAGGTTGTTGCTTTCAAAGCACTAAAGAACACTAAATTACTTGATAAAAGTAAAAGTGTTTGCATCTCTGAAGATGATCTTTCTGAGGCTGATTCATCAGATGAAGATCTTGACAAGTCAGTCTCGTTGATCACAAGACAGTTTAGGGATCTTCTTTTGAAGAGAAGTAAACGGTTTGCCAGAGATAAATCCAGGTCATCGGATAAACCCCATAATCGTGTTCCTCCTAAAAATAGGGATAATGATGAAACTTATGACGAGGATATGCCTCAGTGCTTTAAGTGTAAAGGTTTTGGTCATTTTGCAAATGAGTGTCCAAATTGAAATAAATACACTGGGAACAAAGGTCTTGCTGCAACTCTTGATGAAATGTCTGACAATTGTAATTCTAATGAAGACAAAAAATCAAGTGTTGCACTTCTTTGTTAAAATATTGATTTTGATAGTTGCAACAATACATACATCAATCTCGATATTCTTTCAGAAGAAAACTCAACCAATCTGGAAGATAAAATTGACCTTTGTATTGGAAACTCTGTGTATGACGTTTCAGGTACCACTATGTGTCTAGCATCCTGCACATCTCAGATGCCTGAATTATATCCAAGATTGACGTGCTCATATTTTTCACTCAAAGGTCATGAACTATCAAAGTGTTACAAGTATAAACACAAATTGAGTCATGTCAACAAACTTCAACGAAGAGCAAATCGATTAGCAAACAAGCTCAAACTTGCTCAAAAGACCGCTGAGGTATGTAAGATTTTATCTTCTTCTAAGAAGTTAGTTTTCATGGATAAAACAAGACCATTAGAGAAGAAAGTATGGTCCAATCGTTTTGATAGACAGAGGTCTATGGGTTCCTCTCAAAAGGAACATGGTGGACAGATTGTTGTTCACCACAACACAACTTGATTGTGTTGATTTCTGTATCTTGTCTCATGTGCCTGATCAAGAGAGACAAGGTTGTGCACCTCTCAGGATTTAGGAAAAGTTTGTTTTCTTCTTCTCTTAGTTTTGTTTTTTGCTTGATGCAAAATTGGAATTCCCTGTCTATCAATAAATGAGGGTTATTATCGACAATTCTACTCTTTCTAGGGTTCATAGTTGTGCGTGCACGAACCAGTTAAAGGTTTCCTAACCCTATATTTCTTTTTCCTTCTCGATAACTCTTCCTAAGACTACTTGTTGAGTTTAAATTGTGATTTCCTCTCACAAACCCATAATCTTATGGATAATCCAAGCATCATGTCTTCTGATGGAAAAGATGTTAATATGATTGTTAAGCCACCAATCATGAAGGAAAAAGATAAATTTATGTTGTCTCCAACTTTGAAAAGGAAAATAAGGAATGCGAGGAAGCCAAGGGGTGTTCCTTCAAATTCTCAGAAGTTTTCTGATGTTCTTGAAATGTTGAAGGAGGCACGAAAGGAGATTCAACAGATAAAGGCTTTTGTGCTTAAGACTCATGAGATTCAGAAGGCCCTGGTTCGACATCAGTCAAGAAGGTTTATTGATATTAACTCCTATCTTCATGAACCTTATGTCCCAATGGTTGTTGACGACAAGGAGTTCGGGGACGATAAAGAATTCTTCAAAGGTCTCAACATCTAGTAATCTTCTTATGAGAATTTTTATTTCTTATGTTTTAGGAAGAATAACTAGTTTTTGGAATAGCCATTATTGTGATTACACATAGCTATGTCCAATGTTTTCATCTTTATTATTTTTAGGTTTATTTGGTTAAATTCTAAAAATTGTTTGGAAGATGATTTTTGCAGTATTAATCTTTATGGGTTTATATATTGCAATTTGTTATGGGATATGTGTGTTTGCGTCCGTGAACTATGATTATCCCATACCTTTGTCAAAAGTTAAGTCTTTTACATGTCGATATGCAAGTATTGATAAGAAAATGAATGAACTGTTGACATTACAAAAGTTAAGCCTATTGTATGTCATTATGCAAATATTGATGGAAGATAGGATGAACTTTTATTTACGAGGATTATGTATATTGTATGTCATTGTGCAAATAGTGATGGAAAATAGAATGGATCCTTGTATATTCCGCAGTATTGATCTTCCCTGATCCATATTTTTATGTATATACTGTGCGGTCCGTAAGTTCTCTTATGTTGAGCATTTCCGATTAAATTAATCATGGGTTTTCTTGTGGTTAATTTAATTGAGTATTTTTGGATTCAAGATCATATTCTTATGTAATTTGTTATGTCCAACGAAATCCTTCTTTTCTTGTGAAAGTAAGGTCGCTCTTGTTGTTCTTTCGGGATGACATTTTATGGGGGAGAGTTCTTAACTGAACTTGTGCTTAATTTCCTAATCTATATGGGGAGTGCGGCTGTGGAATATTATAGGGGTTATCTTGTATCTTTATAAACTTCTTGATGAAAGCATCTAGCTTCGGCTATATGATTGCATCTAAAAAGTTGATATGTGCTTTATTTTGGTCATGAAATGTCTCTATGGAAATTTCATTAGGATCCCACAAGTTTCCGTACCTTTTCCAATTTTATTGACAAAAAGGGGGAGAATTAATGTGTAGTTCACACTACAAATACATATGGTTATCGGATCATTATGTAAGGGGGAGTGGTTTCCATGTGAGATGGAGTATTGACTAATGGGGAGTGATACATATCACCACAGTATTGTTGTCGAAGTTGTGATATAATTGAACTTTGATGCTGTGTAATAATACTATGACATTGTGTAACAATGATTGAGAATTCTTGTTTTCTCATTGTTATAGCTACATATTTTCAACAACGATGATACTAAACTTACAACCTCTGGGATCATTGTAGTACTTGGAAGTGACGAAGATTTCGAGTAATGTTGAAGAACCAAGGAGATCATGCACGTGGAAGAGAAGCTACAAAAGTTTATTTATCTATTTTTGTATTCCATATGTATTGATAGTTTTGTCACTAAAATTGACAAAGGGGTGATTGTTAGAGCACTGCTCGGTTGAACTCGCATGTGTTGCTATCTCAAGCATGTTTGTCAATGTTAATGATCAAAACTATAAGTCTTGATTTCTAGTCTACTTATAGCTAAGTCTCGGACTAGGATAGAAAGTGTAGTCGAGCTCAAGACTCCATGGCAATCATCATACAAAGACGAAGAACTACTCAAGGAACTGGTGGAACTTCATCGACTAAAAGGTATGTGGATACTTGAACTTATCTATCACTCAAAAGTCTATCTACTCTATCTCCTATCTTGAGACAAAAGTCGTATTGCTATATAGACTTTGATTATACACATTTGCTATTTCAATTTGAGTTTATCTTGCTTATCTATTTCTCGAAATATGTGTTGGTAAGCTTTCGCTTTGGCCAAGTTCATCTTTACTAGTGACGGAAGTCATATTAGTTTCAATTATTTGAAAATCGCTTTGACGAAAAATAGCTTGTGAACAACAATTATATAACGTCCTCTAAGAATGTTTCAATGATTGAAATGAGAGTTTAGAATATATAACCTTGGAAGGATATAAACATTGTGTAGAAACACATACGTGTGTAAGTCCTTATTCCTTGAACCAAAGTATGCGTACTTTGCTGCTCAGGAAAACCGGAACTAAAGTTCGCGTACCAGTACACCCACTGTCAGAAGTTCACGTCCCGAGAATTTCTGCTGGAGTTTGTGAACAGAAAACAAATTTATTACGGGTACTTAAGTCCGCGTACCAGTATGCGTACTTAAGTTGGTTATTTTCTAAAAACGGTTATTCGTGAACTTAAACTTATATAAACTAAGGAATGCATACTTGCAAACCGTGGCTATAAAGTTCATGAATTGATTCGAGTGAATCAAATCGTTTATTCTTCGATTGTGTTTTGTATACTTCTATAAGATCTAAGCAATTGAACAACTCTCTAACTAGTTCATTTGAGACATTTGAACTAGTTGTGGTAAAGAAGAATATGGTTGATATGGAAGTGCTTATATGGATAACCATTTGGTTAACTACTGTTGAACCAACTAAGTGTACATGTTTGGGTACGGTTACACAAACCTAAATAAACGTGCATTTCATTTGTGTGTAACAAGCTAAGTTTCGATCTAATGGCTGAAAGATATTAGCTTGAATCTAATCAGGTTTTCATCTAACGGTGAATATTGAATGCTTTGTTACCAAGCTAACATTGATTGCAAACCCTGATTTGAAAGTCTATATAAAGGAGAACTCTAGGAACTGTGAAACCTAATCCCCACACCTCCTGTGTGATAATAGTTGTATTAGCTAGAGTCGATTCTCCTTTAACCTTAGGTTTCTTCTCGAGACCTTGTAGGTTAACGACTTGAAGACTTCATTGGGATTGTGAATCCAGACCCAACTATTCTCTTTGTAGTTGCGTGATCTGATCTTACTGTTTCTATCGTATTTGAGTATAATCGTAAGATTGGCTTGAGATTGATTTCTCCGATAAGCAAGATATAAAAGAAGTCACAAACACCTTCGTCTCATCGTTTGTGATTCCGCAATATCTTCTTTCGCTAGTTGATTAAGATTATTTTCAGGTAATTGATTATTATAGTCTGTTCTTCGGGAATATAAGTCTGGGTTATCAATTGGTTCATGTTCACCTTGATTTATCAAAAGACGGAACAAAAAACTCGTAGGTATTTCTGTGGGAGACAGATTTATCTATTACCGTAGATTTTTCTGTGTAATACAGATTTGTTTATTAAAGTCTTCGAATTTGGGTCGTAGCAACTCTTAGTTGTGAGTGAGATCAGCTAAGGAAAACAATTGCGTAGTATCCTGCTGGGATCAGAGACGAACGGAGCATAATTGTACCTTGGATCAGTGTGAGATTGATTGGGGTTCAACTACAGTCCAGACCAAAGTTAGTTTGTAATAGGCTAGTGTCAATAGCGGCTTAATATAATGTATGTTCAATCTGGACTAGATCCCGGGGTTTTTCTGCATTTGCGGTTTCCTCGTTAACAAAACTTCTGGTGTCTGTGTTATTTCTTTTCCGCATTATATTTTGTTATATAATTGAAATATCACAGGTTGTGCGTTGAATCAATCAATTGGGAAATCCAACCTTTGGTTGTTGATTGAAATTGATTAATCCTTGAACATTGGTCTTTGGTACCGTTCAAGTGATTTCTCTTTTGTTCAATTAGACTCGCAGATTTCTATTTGCTTGAGTAAGTATTGAATCGAGAAAGTGAGATATAACTCTTTGATATACTTTTAATAAGATTGAGTCTGACTTTCTAGTTGATTCTCTTAAAAGTACATTTGGAGTTTCTCCGTACATATTGCTAAGCGAAATATTGGGTGTGGTTGTTAGACCCCGCTTTTTCAGTGTTGTATCCAGACAAAGGTTAATTGTTCTAAACTCCCATTTCAATCATTGAAACATCCTTAGAAGACGACAACAGCTGTCTCACACAAACTATTAGCTTATAAGTAATTTTCAAGTGGTCGAATGATCAATACGAAACTTTCCAAGTGGATATCAAATGATTATCTCATACAAATCATGTAATATATTTCAAGGCGATTTTCACATGATCATCTTTTGACTTATTATTTAGTTTCCAACAAATAAATTGTTTCCAATTAAACTCGTCAAGACTATGATGAACGTATTTAAAGCAAAAAGCTTTCAACATATGATTCGAGAAATAGATAACCGAGTTAAACTCAGCTTGAAATATCAAATCTGTATAATATAAAAGTCTATATAGCTATATGACTTAGTCTCATTAGGAGATAGAATATAATAGACTTCTGAGTGATAGATAAGTTTTAGTCTCCACATATCTTTTGTTTATGAAGTTCCTCCAATATTTCCTCAGTAGATCTTCGCCTTCAATCAATGAACGTCGTGAAGTCTAAATCTCAAATACACATTCTATCCTAATCCGAGACATAACTATAAGTAGACTAGAAATCAAGACTTATAATTTTGATCAACTAAACTTGACAAACAAGCTTGAGATAGCAACGCTTGCGAGTTCGACCGAGCAATGCTCTAACAAGCCCGACCATTAAAATTTCTACTAACAAACTCAGTTTTAACAAAACTAAAATCGCTTAGAATAAAAAGACAATCTTCTAAAATGGAGTTATTCAACCGGCTAATTTGGTTCATACTTTTATTGAGAAAGGAGATAACATTTTTGGCATCATTTCTAAAGAAAATTTCTTTATAGCCTCTTGCTTTGACCCAATTTGCAGCTTCAAGTAAGGCTAGGAATTCAGCTTTTTCAGAGTTCACGGTTTGCCCTGCAACTGAAATGATGAGGGTACCCAAATATACCTCAATCTAAAACTTTTTCACCTATAAGTCCTTTCTTCGAAAGTGATTGTCTATGGACTGAGTCGAGACAATACAACGAATCGGTTCACACTTCGTGTGATCGTCTATGGATATGAGATCGAGACAATACGACAACAAGATAACTTGCGTGATTGACTATGGATACAAGATCGAGACGATAAACCAACGAGGTATGATTACTTGATAATAGGTTCATCCTCAACTAAACACTATACGATTGCTATCAAGTAATTAGGAATTAACGTTTGTGTATTTTACTTCTAATTATAATAAAAATAATTATAATTGCGGAAATAAAAAAGTAAAATACTCAGAAAGATTTTGTTAACGAGGAAACTGCAAATGCAGAAAAACCCCGAGACCTTTTCCGGAATTGAATACTCTCAGAAGTAAGCCTCTATAAAAATCTAAACCAACTTCGTATAGTTGAGACCAAGCAACTAAATCTATAGTTCACCTAATTCCCTCAGTATCCCTGCGCCTCCAACTTGCAATAATTCACACACTTGGAACAATTCCTTTGGTTCGTATTCCAAACAGTAAAGGAACAACAAATATGTTCGGTAACAACTCTTTTCAAACAACGTGATATGAGTTTGACCAAAGGCTCTTCCGTTTAACCAATAAACTCCTTTGTCGGGTTCTTAGATCAATCTATTTAACAACTACCAAAGTAATTGTTTAGACTATGCAATCAATACTGTGAATCACAAAGAAATGTATTGATGCCGATCTACTCAACTAATCAATCCAATCTATCAAAAGATAAACCGATTATAGTTGGATCCCCAGCCGATCAAGTTTTGTGCACACCAAAGATTATGAACTCAAAAAAGAAATCTTCTTTGTCTTCAAATCTTCTCAGATCTTCAATAAATACCTGCACAAAATAACTTGAATATCTTGTGCTCAATCACACATAGAACAGAGTCTGTTAACGATGGATCATCAAAAGATGTCATAAGATCTATAAACAATCAAAAGATCCCCGTCGACTTCGATATAGTTTGAGTGAATCTTATATCAGAAGAGAAGATTCTCAAGCATAAACAAACTAGGTGCAATCAAAGTTCAACAACCGTTAGTCAATCAAATCAATCGAAAACTAATATAAACTGCAATTATCTAGTTTCCCACCAACGGTACTCGTAGAGATTCTCAATCCCAAAGAAGTCTTAAAACGAGCGGTCGTAAGAGATTTCGCCTAATTAGGGTACTTTCCTCTCCGAATAGACAGCTCCACCAGTATCAACAAACTAGGTAGTTTTGCTGGCTCTGAGTGGAAAGACGAGGGTACCCAAATATACCTCAATCTAAAACTTTTCCACCTATAACTCCTTTCTCCGAAAGTGATTGTCTATAGACTGAGTCGAGACAATACAACTTATCGGTTCACACTTCGTGTGATCGTCTATGGATACAATATCGAGACAATACGACAACAAGATAACTTGTGTGATTGACTATGGATACATGATCAAGACAATACAACAACGAAGTATGTTTACTTTATAATAGGTTCGGACTTAACCAAACTCTAGGGATTGTCTATCAAATAAAATAGGAATTAAACTTTGTGTAATTTACTTTAAAATATAATAACAACAATTATAATTGCGGAAAATAAAAGTAAATGACACGACAAGATTTTGTTAACGAGGAAACCGTAAATGCAGAAAACCCCGGGACCTAGTCCAGAATTGAATATTCTCATAATTAAGCCACTTTATAAAATCAAACCAACTTCGTATAGTTGAGACCAAGCAACTAAACCTATAGTTCAACTAGTTTCCTCATTATCCGTGCACCTCCAACTTGTTAATAAGAGACGCACTTAAAACAATTCATTTGGTTTGTATTCCAAATAGTAAAGGAACAACAAATATGTTCGGTAAAAACTCTTTTCAAACAACGTGATATGAGTTTGACAAAGGCTCTTCCGTTTAACCAATAAACTCCTTTGTCGGGTCCTTAGATCAATCTCTCAACAACTACCGATGTAATTGTTATACTATGCAATCAATACTATTAATCACAAAAAAGTGTATTGATGCCGATCTACTCAACTAATCAATCCAATCTATCACAAAGATAAACCGATTATAGTTGGATCCCTTTCCAGCCGAAACAAGTATTGTGCACACCAAAGATTATGAACCCAAAAAGTCTTCTTGTCTTCAAATCTTCTTTAATCTTCAATCAGCACCTGCACACAATCAACTTGAATCTCTTGTGATCAATCATACACAGAACCGAGTCTGTTAACGTTGGATTATCAAAAGACGTCTTTATATCTACAAACAGTCTAAAAATCCCCATTGAAACTTCGATCTAGTTTGAGTCAATCTTATATCATAAGAGAAGATTCTCAAGCATAAACAAACTAGGTACAATCAAAGTTCAACAACCGTTGGTCAATCAAATCAATCGAAAACTAATAATAAACTGCAATTATCTAGTTTCCCACCAACGGTACTAATAGAGCTTCTCAATCCCAAAGAAGTCTTTAAACTGAGCGGTCGTAAGAGATTTCGCCTAATTAGGTTACTTCCATCTCCGAATAGGCGGCTCCACCAGTAACAACACAACTACGTAGTTTTGCTGGCTCTGAGGATTAGTTTGCTAGAAATGCAAACTTCAATATTTATAGACAAGGAAGTTTGGACACCAAGGAATTTCCAAAACCGAATATTCTCAAAGATATGCAATAAACACAAAATAGGTTTTCATAATTCCTGGAAATGCATTGTCTAAATATTGACCGAAATCCCAATAGAAAAATCTATAATTTGTAAATGCACATTACTATTTATTATTTTCTAAAGATATGCATTTAATTGCTGGAGATTAAATAGCATATAAAAACTGAGAAACCTTAATTAAAAGATTCTTAATTTATTTCGATCCTGGGATTCTCCTTTAGCTATTAAGGAATATCTTTGACCAATTAATGATAAGAGTTACTGCACATGTTCAAAGTATGTCAACATCTTTACTTTGCAAGTCCTTTTTCATACTTACAATCTTGGAAACGATTTTCCATACTTCTAAACAAGTTTAGAATTGGTCCGTCTGAATTCCAAGAACTATGTGATTGATTATCCTATCAAATCACCAATTATGGGTTTCACGGTTCTACCAAAACAAGTTCAGTTCTACCTCCATGTGAGTACTGTGCATAGTCACGCTAGTTACCAAAATTCGGTTGACTAGGTACTAGGATCAGTTCCCTACAACTTATGGTAACTACCTGTATTCGGTTGCACATGTCCATAGGATCGGTTCCCCAAAACTACAAACTTGTTGCACATGTTCATAGGATCGGTTCCCCCATCTACTAAAAACTTGTTGCACCTCTTACAAGGATCAATTCCCTCTTGCAAATTTGTTGTACCTCTTACTAGGATCGGTTCCCCAATGACTAGATAAAAGTTTCTATTTACAAGGCATCGATCATACCATCTTGAGTGATTACTTAAGATCGGTTTCACTAATAAAAGTCATACCAATACATAAGTCAGGCCTTGTGAATAGTTTTACCAAGATACACTAACAAGTTTATGAACTGTTATACTAAACACACATATTGGTAATTCAAAATAGATTTGCAACGAATAACGATACCAATAAGCCTAGTGATTTCCTTTTCAATTCACAAAACGAGTTTATGAACTTACTTCCTTTAAACGAATATAAAACATTGTTTCCTAGGATAAAATATTCACTCATACCCATACATAATCAAAATAGTATTCATATGATCATGTCGATGTCTTATATACAAAGTTTAATGATTAAGCAATAAACCTCGTATTGTATTCCTTAATACTATGTCTAACTAGAGTTTCTGTAGATGGGGAAAACCGATTTGCTGGTTTTTAAGGAATTGAGGAGACGACCGTACGGAGGAGACTCCTCGAACCGAGCGAAATTTTAAACCTCACACAGATGCACCGCTGCAAAGGGGGTGCTTTAGATTCGAGAGATCAATCTGTAGTACTCCGGCCTAAATCAAGACAATGACCGTTCCATAGTAAATTCGGTCACAAGAGAGGATGGGTTGATCTGTAGGAGGGAAGCTGAGAAATGTGTGGAATCAATGGTAATCAAAGATTGTGGGTGTGTGAATTCTGAATAGATAAGCTCCGTGTGATTGAAATTGCTCAATTGAGAGTAGTTGCTCAATTGATGAGTTGATGATCTCGTGTTGTCAGTTTGACGTGAGATTGATAATACTGATGATGCTGATGATTCAATCATGATTCAGAGACTTATTTATATTGCTGGAATTTTAGACACCATGGTTCCATGAAGTGTGACAGTTGATGGAAATGGAGTGGGGAAGTGGAGATCGTGTTTGAAACCAGTTGCTCAACGTGTGGATACTTGGTCGATTTTCCACCCACTACCTCGTGAATTCCTTCAACTGATTGCACGACTTTCTCACATTTCATCGTGTGTTTGAACACACGTGCCTTAGAACGCCAGACCAAAACCCTAAGTGATATCACCCAAGTGACACTATTGACGTCTCTTGGTTTGTTAGTCAATTAATGACTTCGTGGTTTGAGGGGACGATGAGTCCATGTAGTTGCTGAGTGTCGAACATGATATTCTGAAACTCATGAATTGAACATGTCATGAGACAGAGGTATAGTTCTTACGATGAAGTGAGCAATTATTTCTCATTCGGTGGATCGTTGAATATTGATTGTTGAACCAATATTCATTGGATTGAGCAAATATTTATCATCTGAGCAAGTGTTGCTCATGTGATGAATTGTTGAATATTTGATCGTCTGAGCATGTTTTGCTCGTCTGATGGATTATTGGCAGCGTACCAAAAATATTAATTAGAATATTGGTCGTTGAACCGAGCATAATTAATAAAATTAATGACCATGAGGTCGCCGTAAAATTATTAAGGTTAGAATCTGGAATGATGATCCTTGGATTCAGAAACCCTAATTTGATCAATTGATGATCAATTCATGGTTCGTCAGAATTTCAACCATGGGACGAAGGAGGGAGCGACTACATAGGACCATGGATCAACCATGTAGTGTCCATATGCTCACGTGAGAAAATACGAAGAACTCCTGAAGAGTTGACGATTTGTTGGTGGAAGAATGACTAAATGTTGGCTTAATCATTCGAGAAAATATGCCAAAATTAGGGTTTCGATGAAACTGAGGAAAACACCATGAGATGATGAAAAATAATTATAAAATAAGGAATGAGGAGGCGTGGGACCGTCGTGGTCAAGGCATGGTCGGCCGGTCGTGACCACGGTCCCGTGGTGCCTTTTCATTAATTTTATAATATTTTGATGATTTTAGGAAAAATTCATGAATTTTAAGAAATTTGATGAATTTAGGGAGTTTCCATGAATTGAAGGAGTTTTCATGAGTTCAAGGAAGCAAAAAATATTAAAATAATAAAAACAAGGGCGTGTGGGACCGTGGAAGGCATGGCCGGCCGGCTTGGGCCGGTCCCACGAGTTTCCCTAATTTTTGTGTATTTTGTGTATTTTTCACCATTTGAATCTGGGCTTACTTAGAGGTAGCTCAGACGCCCAGTTGTTGATTATTTATTACTAATTGTGGAATTCGGTGGAGAATAATTCAAAAATCTGAGTAATAAGATGTTTATTATTAATCCATAAGATCAGCTGAGGATTCGACTACGAATTCAAAATAATAAAATGAGCATTACCATTCCATGGGATCGTAGATTCGACCATAGAATCGGAGTAATTAAGATTTATCTATTACCATTTATGAGACCAGTTGTGGATTTGATCATGAAATCAGAGTAATGAGATAATATAGTTATTGCTATTCTATGAGATCAAGTCGTGGATTCGATCATAGAATCAGAACAATTGTTATTTCCATTCCATGGGACCAGTCGTGGATTCGACCATGGAATAGGAGCAATTGTTATTGCCATTCCATGGGACCAGTCGTGGATTCGACCATGGAATAGGAGCAATAATATATTATTCTGGGAATTCAGTAGTGAATGTCATGGCAGAATTAATCTTAATTAGGAATAATTAACTTTGTGGATCAATACTAGCAGAGCAAGCTGTCTAGGAGCATTAATTATCCCGATATGAGCTTGTCGGTAAGTCATATCCTTTATATAGTCAGGGTAAACTCGTTGTTTGTTCCTGAAGACGTTATCGCTCTATACTAGCAGAGCAAGCTGTCTAGGAGCCGTCCATCTCGTGATACTATATATAAATAATCACTGAAAGTGTTCAGTGTTCATGAGATATGTCGTTGTCCAGTCGTGAGACTACTTATCTACATGTACTCTGAGAGAAAGTACTCTCCGTTCAGAATTCGATGAGAGACCCGTGTCTCAATACTCACGTCTGATTGCTAGATCAGAGCTTCGTATAATTATGAGTTCACGATTTTAGCCCTTGTCGAAAATCCACCATCTACATTAAGTCCCCTTATTACTGAGGAAAGTTGTGTTCCTCAGTCAGCATTAAATGGTGATTTTCCGTCCATAAATAACAATACCAGTAATTGAATTTAGTCGTAAGTTGAGAGGTTACCGGATTTAGAGAGCATGAGCAAACCACGACTTGATGAAGGCTTCAATGTCATGATGGGAGTGTCGTTTGATGAGCATAAATTGGTGTTGAACCTCTGGGTTGGACGACGAGTCCGTGGTTGGTCAGGATTCGCGGGACAGGCCCATGAAAACAAATCCTTGTTTTATGAATAGACGCTCGTTCATTCGTTAGTTTAAGGAAGAAACAAAATAGACCTGAGTCTAATGATATAAAATTCGTCTATGAGCTTTCACGAAAACCGTAATTTTATATTTTAAATATGTGAGATTTCACAAAGTGGAATAAACTCTCGTTTCAAAGGTGGATGCTCGTACGAGAGAATTTTTTTTTTTTATACGTGCGTCTGTTAGTAATAAAATTTTGTTTATGAGCCTTCATGAAATTTTTTATCTTCGAGCTTTCGGAAATCTTTGAAAATATACTCTCGCTTCAAAGACAGATGCTCGTGCGACGATGCACTAACATATATAGATATATTTTTCAAATTTACGTGAGTTTCACGTTAATATATATTTTGTAAAATCAATGTTTTGATTTTGAACAATTGTTGAATGTAGACAACCATACAGGGTGAAAGAATGTCTATATGTGAGTTTTCACAATCGTAGAATGGACGTCTGTCCAGATTTTGAGAAACCAGTGAATGTTCACATTGTAAAATTTACGTGGGTTGTTCACGGTTGTGTGAAAATCATGTCAGAATTTTTCTCGTCTTAGCAGGTTTGAAGGAACGAGCAAGATTTGAAGTATTAACTCATGTACTGTTAGTGGAATCGTAAACAGGTAAGAGTTGAAAGTTACCATTTTTGCAGACGCTGATGTGAGCATCTTTATTCCATGATTCGTTGTTTTGCTGAATCCTACGCTTTGTATAAATAATGCGCTGAATGTTATGTATCTGTCACAACCACTTTGCAAGAATGAATGACTCCCATGATGACACTTTCAAAGACGATGTTTCCAGGGATGACATCTCCGCGGGTGTAACTTCAAGAAATGGTACTTCTGGGACCTCTGAGTGATGGTGAGAGATCCTTCATACTGAGTTGTACTCCTGGTTATTTCATCAACTATACCACAGGATGATCATGTAGTGAGGTTTAAGATCAACGTAGACTCCTCGGAAATGGAAGAAAGTCTTCGGGGCGGAGCACCCAGAAGTAAGGACTACAGGATGTTAGCAAATGACGTGCAGTCCCCAGCCGTTTCTTTGGTGAGTTGTTAGCGCTCCTTGTGTCATGACTTTTTCCTGCCCGTGAAATTAGGATCACGAGACCAAGGTTTTGTTATTTCTTTTCAGACCTTTTCTCCATTGATTGACGGTCTCCAACTTGTTCCCAGGCGAACAATTCAGGAATCCAGTACTGATGAAGAAGTCGATGTAAATATCTCTTTCGTGCAGGTGATCGCGACATCTCCTTGAATGAAATAATAATAATTTTTGTTGATGAATCCAGGAAGAAATTATTGCAGATAAGAATCATGTTGATGAAGTGCACTCTTCTTTGGGAGATGGAATATGGAGAATTCCCGAACCGAATGGAGATAACGGTGTTGTCAACGGAGATTCTGGCATCGTCGAGCCTTCAAATGATTTAGAGACTCCCTTAGTAAGTATATCTCCTGTAATTTCTTCAAAGAAGTATGATATCGCTGATTCCTGAATGAATGAATGAAAATCCATGTGAATTTATGGATAACTTTGCCGAAATACGTCACCGGAAAATTTCAGACTTCAGATTTTACTAGAAACGCTGTAGAATCTTCGTCCGAAGTCGGATTTTCGCGGTTTGCAAATGTATCTTCAAGACCAGGAAATTTCCAAGCTTTTCTAAGGAGATCTTTGAAGTTTGAGCATGTTTAGGGCCTGAAAAAGGCGAAATAGTGAACTTCCAGGAGACCTTCAGAACTTTTTCAGATGACATGTTGCTCCATGTTTTAGCCACATATCTTTGCTCGTTCATCGGATTGTCATGAAATTTTGAGACATTGTAGAGGAAATCTACGAAGAGAATGGTATATAACCCATCTTCAGATTACTCGTAGATTGATCCCAGTTCTTCTTTTAGTACAGGGCAGAGTACAGTTTCTTCAGACGAGGTTACCGTAAAACGTATTTTCATGACTTTCATGCTATTTGCTCGTGCCTTGAGTGTATAATGATTAATATTGATAATGTTGGATTGATTGTATGATGTATTTTATGATCTCATTTGATATCAAGCTTAAATGACTCTAATCCTCATGTAATCTTCGTATTAGGTGCCAAATACCGAAGTTGAGGATATTGAAACCAATGAGGATAACTCAAACTGCCCTGGAGTTACTGATGAAGAGAAAACCATCTCTGAACTTCAAGGCCATGAGAAGGTTATCATTGAAGTCTTGGAAACTCAGATTGTTGCTGCTTCAGTGATAGAAGAAACCGAAATACCAGTAGAGAATACTGAAGAAACTGTTGCCCTGGAGGCTGCTCCAGTAATTGAGAACCGTATAGTGGTGCATGAATATCCAAGTGCAGGAGTTGCTTTTGATACTCCGTTCGATGCTTCACTCCCGTATCATGAACTAGTTGGCGGACTCAGCGTTCCCATTGGATATGCAGGCTTGTACGAGAAACCGTGGAAGATGTATGGGCACATCGTCGTTACCAAGGATCCGGAGCATAGTTATTTCTTGACGAGGCAAGTAGAATCCATATTGCATGTTATAAATGATATCGGCATCACAACT